>NW_014578686.1:49448-51200 GCF_000485595.1 Priapulus caudatus
TTTCGTAAAAATTGATAGATGAAAGATAGGCTATATAAGGTAGGTAGGTATAGGTAGGTACGTACAGGTAGGCCAGCAACATTATCGAACAACTATAAAAATTATGTTTACTAATACTATTTAAATGTTATCTCACCGATGGAAAGTAATCTTTGCTGATTAATTTTCGACTCCTTAGATCTAACCACATCACAGTTGTATGCACTACAATACAGTGGCATGATATATCGATGGATGGAATATGAAATGTCGCACCCTATATGGCCATCGGAATATGCACAAATGCACTCTTCTGTGCTATATATATATATGCTGTAACTATCACGTGATAATGGCAAACATGAGAACATCACATAGGTGCGTTAAGATGTATACGCGAAGTTGAAACGGCAGTGACGATTGCAGGGCTAGACTGCTACCGACCTTCACTCAGCCAACTATCGTTGGCTACACTGAAGTAAGTTACGCTAGCGTGTGGAACTCTCCACCGC
The DNA here is from genome assembly GCF_000485595.1 of Priapulus caudatus. NCBI lineage: Eukaryota > Metazoa > Priapulida > Priapulimorpha > Priapulimorphida > Priapulidae > Priapulus > Priapulus caudatus. The sequence goes on from NW_014578686.1 coordinate 49,940, forward strand.
GCAGCACTCTAGCTCAGTCAGCCAAGCGTTTTCTAAAAAAACTACTTGAAAATGATATGTACATGGACTCGTTGCGCCATCTACGGGACGCGATAACTTGGAAAATAATGTCAGGGCATGAAACAGCCCAAACCGTAAATTATTTTTCTACAGGAAAACGACGCGCGCCGAGCAGCAAACCAACAATAACGACCATTTGTATAAACTCGATCTCTACCTACGTGCGTAGTGAAAAGGGTTGTGGAATCGCCACAACTGCTGAATTGAGCGATTATGGGGCTTTTATGCTCTCCCGAAGGAACTGAGGAATGTGATTCGAAATAATGCAGCAAATAAAATTCAGTGTCGCCGCGAGGCGGCGTTGTTCGCGCTTCGCGCGGATCCGGGCTGCCAATCGTCCAGTTAGTATAGTAGAGGTCAGTGGTCTGCACCCTAGCTAGGGGAGAGAAGGTTTTTGCTATCGGCGCGACGCTGGCGGCGTGGAATACATGCAAAAATTCGTATCGGCGGCGCCCCGCGCATACCCAGATGAGACGGGATACTAGAGAAGCGTTGCCAAAAGGAGGTGTTAATCCGAAGTGCTGCGCGATCTTGCGCGCAGTTCCGTGGCAAGGCGCACGCGACCGCGGGAACGTCCTACGACAGTATGCAGCGCTGGCAGCTATGGATCCGTGCGCCGAATGCATAGGTCGACGCACGAATCCATAGCTGCCAGCAAACAGTCCGCAATTTTAGGGGGGGACACAGAGGGCAGACATTTGGAACGTGAACAGTGTTCACTTGTTATAAAAACTGTAACCGAGTAATCTGTTCGTAACCGAGCTGTGTCACGCGAAATCACAGAAAGACTGTTGAAATTCTGATATTCGCGAACCTTGCCCAGTAATGGAAATATGGCTGTCAGAATCAGGAAACACCTACCGGCGCTCTTCGTGACCTCATTGTTGCGCCCCAACGCTGCAACGTTTTTGCAACGTTCCTATGGCGAGGCTCGTACGGGAGTTAGAAAGCAGTGCGCCGTCTGCCTGCCACCTATAGCCCATAGACTGGCACTCGCTCCCACCTCTCGGCTTAGCTTAGTCACTCGATGGCTAATCGAGGTGGGAGCGAGTCCTAGTCTATATAGCCTTTGCACCTCGCAACCTTCTCGAAAGAGAGTAGGCCTATACTAGAAACATTAAGAATTTGGTCCTTCCCCTCGGGACACGCTTGGCTTTTTGAAGCACTCTATCAATGGCTCCAATGATAACAAGAAAGTATT
>NW_014578686.1:53235-62131 GCF_000485595.1 Priapulus caudatus
TAAAGGCTTGTAGACTAGTGGCGCAATCTATCGGGCCTTAGCCGTGCGCGTTCACACGGATGTTTTTGGCCCGATCCTAATTAGGCCCGAGCCAGATTTGGCCCCATCGAAAACGTCGGACCAGGCCCGAGCCAAATTTTAGCACCAGCTTTCGGCGAGCGGTAGAGACTTAGAATCGGTTGAAACAGTATAAAAAGTATAACTTTATAACAGTATAAAAATTCCAAAACAGTATAAAAGTTTCAAAACAGTATTAAAAATGCGAAAAATTTGATCAGGATGCACGTTTTCAAGATTGATATTTAAACTCGGAACGTAAGTAAACACTCTAAATAGTAAACAACGCCATCTCGTGACATACTGCCAATTTATCTGTGAGATATTTGTGCAATAAAATTTATTTTAATTTGAATTTGAATTTGACAGACAGTATTCACTTGCGTACGTGTGAACGCACCGACTCAAACCGGCCCGAGCCAAATTTGGCCCGAGCCAAATCTAGCCCATTTGGCTCAAGCCAAATCATGACCGTGTGAACGCGACTTAGGGGTCAAATGTTGAAACGTTGTTTGGGAGTTTGGATGGGACTAGTTATTCTTTAGTAGGGGTGTTGGGTTGCTACGGAGGCACATTATTCACATACATTAGGCGTGTTCACACACAAGAAAAATCACGATGCTAATCGCGATGGAAATACTGAGATAATTGTGCCCTTGTTCACACAGGCGGAAATATCTCGCTAATCGCTGAACGCGATAATTCTATTAATCAAACTGCGCATGCCTGATATCAAGCCGGAATATAACCCTTCCGGTCGCGCGCGCGAATTATGTACTAGCGGGATTCGAGTTCGGTGTTCGATTATACGTACACGGCAGTGCAGTCGTTGGTAGTAGTCTAGCTCTGTTACGTTAACGTATGCTACTCTAGCTCAAGCTATGGATGCGTGCGCCGAATGCATAGGTCGGCGCACGCATCCATAGCTGCCAGCGAACAGTCCGCAATTTTAGTGGGGGACACAGAGGGCAGACATTTGGGACGTGGGAGAAACTCGCGACTTACTTAGGGGGGTCGTACAGAAGGGGGGGGGCGAGAGCAAAGCTTTTGATTTCGCTGTGGTTCCATTTCCGTGTGGTCTTAGGCGTTTTCACTATAAGTTCAAAACATAAAAAGTTCCAAACATAAGAAAAATCGAACCATTATTTAATGGCAAATTTTATAGAATAGTGATACGAAATAGTACGGCGATTGTGCGCCCAGTTACGTCTTTCAAATCATACGCTGTTTAAGAATGGCCATTCGCTGCATTTCCCCGGAGCTCCGCCCACTTTAAAAATAGTCTCAGCATTGTGCCAGTGGTATCCTGAGTGTACGAACGAGTTATAAGTGCAGCATTTCAATACAGCTTACTTCATTAGCATTATATATAGTATCTAATCATTTCCTGAGAGCTTCCTTTTGTATATATAAACAATTAATACATTATGTGGCTTCTCTATCATCTATGTGACCTTGCCTTATATCATATATGCACCCCTAGTCCGCAAATCCAGACGTTATAACTGCGCTTTGCTAATCTGAGGGTGCGGGTTTATGATGACCCGTCTGCATCGGCTCGGACTAATGCACCCCTACCACTATACAATCTGTCACTGTCATTGTCATTGTGAGTATCAGGAACCAGCTAGCTAGAGTAAATTGCTTGCTATATAAGCAGGGGTTGTCTAGTATAGGGGTACATAGCGAGATTGAGAACTATATATGTAGCGTAACACATCGGCTTTACTCTCACAACCATGCTCTCTATCCTTGAGCCAGTATAGGGGTATTCTAACCCTACCAATACCGTTTCTTGGAGCTCTAGTAACAGGAGTCGTCATTATTACTATTAGCAAGTTACTATAGTAGTAGTAGTAGTACTTACTATAGTAATTATAGTAACATGTACTTGTAGTATTAGAAGTATTCGTAGGTGTGGATACAATTGTATCACCCTGAGTGAAGACATGTGTACAACCAGAGTGCTAGTACTAGCCCGACTGGTCGTACGTGTTAGAATTGGTAATATAGTACACAGGCACTTGGGACAGAGTCAGTAAAAACTCAAAATAATATGAACGCACATACACAAATACTACCGTACGGTGCACAGGCACTTGGACCGATTCAATAATAAAATGATGGTTAATAAATATAACTTGTCAGTACTAGACCACGAGTAATAATAGTGTTAATGTTTGATTTGACCTAATAACTTCACTTCAATACACCGCTGCAACACATACTGACATAGTGCGCACGCCATTGTGCACAAGTACACAGTAGGATAGAGTGTAGAGTGTACCTTCACTCGGGCAAGTATCCTTCGCTACACTAAAAAAGCGTGTGCAACTGTCGACGGGGTACGAGTCTAGCCGTCAGGCCGGTTACAGCCGGTCATGACTCATGTATAATCAGGGGAAATTTCCCCAGCAACACAGTTCGGCTCGCTGGTAAGCCCGCTTGACGAGACACGTCTCGGTGATTGGCAGTCGCCGTGGGCGTGTCTCGAATAAAAACGTAAAAATATAACTCGCTTTTTGACAGCAAACAAAGCGCGCCGAATAGCCAACAAAGAATTGGGAGCATATCTAGCAAATGTCAAGGTACGTGGGTAATGTCAAGGTCGTGCAATCGCCAGAACTGCTCAATTTAGTTTGCGCGGCGAATTCCGCTACTATGTAATCCGTGTAAGGTGATGGAGTGGTGGCAGCGAAGTCGTGTTAGATCGCCGCCAGGCGGCGTTGGCGCGCTTCGCGCGGATATCTGGCTGCAGACTGTCCAGAGGAGAGACCGGATACTAGAGAAGCGATGCACAAAGGAAGCGTTGATCCTGACCGCCGAGCGCGGATGTTGCGCGCAGTTCCGCGGCGAGGCGCAGGCGGGAACGTGCTACGATAGTATCGGGCGCTGGCAGCTATGCTTCCGTGCGCCAAATCCATAGGCCGGCGCACGAATGCATAGCTCCCAGCGAACAGTGTCCAATTTGGGGGGGGCACGCTGGATAAAGGCTTGTAGACTAGTGGCGCAATCTATCGGGCCTTAGCCGTGCGCGTTCACACGGATGTTTTTGGCCCGATCCTAATTAGGCCCGAGCCAGATTTGGCCCCATCGAAAACGTCGGACCAGGCCCGAGCCAAATTTTAGCACCAGCTTTCGGCGAGCGGTAGAGACTTAGAATCGGTTGAAACAGTATAAAAAGTATAACTTTATAACAGTATAAAAATTCCAAAACAGTATAAAAGTTTCAAAACAGTATTAAAAATGCGAAAAATTTGATCAGGATGCACGTTTTCAAGATTGATATTTAAACTCGGAACGTAAGTAAACACTCTAAATAGTAAACAACGCCATCTCGTGACATACTGCCAATTTATCTGTGAGATATTTGTGCAATAAAATTTATTTTAATTTGAATTTGAATTTGACAGACAGTATTCACTTGCGTACGTGTGGAAGCACGCGACCGTCAACACCGGACCCGACACAAAACTTTGGCCGCGAGCCAAATCTAGCCCATTTGGCTCAAGCCAAATCAGACCGGTGTGAACGCGACTTAGGGGTCCAATGTTGAACCGTTGTTTGGGTTTGATGGGACTAGTTATTCTTTAGTAGGGTGTTGGGCTTGCTACGGAGGCAGCATTATTCACATACATTAGGCGTGTTCACACACAAGAAAATCACGAATGCTAATCGCGATGGAAATACTGAATAATTGGGCCGTTCGTTCACCGCCAGGCGGAAAATATCGCTAATCGCTGAAGCGGATAATTCTAGTTATCAAACTGCGCATGGCCTGATATCAAGGCGGAACTATAACCCTTTCGGTCGCGCGCGTGCAGAATTATGTACTTAGCGGGATCGAGTTCGTTTCGATTATACCGTACACGGCAGTGCGTCGGTGGTAGTAGTCGTAAGCTCTGTTACGTTAACGTATGCTACTCTAGCTCTGTTACGTTAACGTATGCTACGCTGGCTCTGTTACGTTAACGTATGCTACTCTACGTCTGCACGTATTTACGTAAACAGATCGTATGATGGGATAGAAAATACCGGGATTATTTGCGCGAGCACACATACGCCGCGGTGCAATTAATCGCGCTAATTCCCAAATATCGCAGTTTAAAGTGCGATTTGCAGCGCGATGCTGATCGCGATACGTAGTAAGATTTTTGCGTTCACACTAGTAAAAATGTCGAGATTTCGATCGCGATGCAAAAACTGAGATTTGCATCCCGCTAATTCCCGCCAGTGTGAACGCGCCTAAATTATTACGTGTGTGGCATGAATGAATCAGCCGTACTGTTACTGAAGGAAGCATAATACAGGCGGGAGCAAGAGCAAGGCACGTGACAAGCAGCCAACGGCAGCGCGAGGGGGGATTGGTCGAATGCATAAATGTATGTATGTATGTGTGCGTGTGTGTGTGTGTGTGTGTGTGCATGTGTGTTTGTATGTGCAAGACTGTGTGAGTGTGTCTGTGTGTATGCTCATTAGCCAGCGACGACTCGCATTTATCCGCGCAGATATGGCGCCATCTACGCCGACCCGCGGGGGTGTTCTTCGAGTTTCTCATAGTATGAATGCGGGTCCTGCTCAGTTAGGGAGACGTGCGCAAATTCTCGAGCGCCCTGCGCGCGCCTACGTCTCCACAGGCGGTCAGCGGAATCAGCTACTCCCTCATGACAACATTTCTATGTAGTGTTAGAACATGACAAAAAAAAAATTGATTATATGGACGATATTCTACGAAATTCGGAGGTGATTAAATAAACCAGAAGTAGCATAAAAATCGCTCAGTCTTGCTCAGATTGCCACAAGGTTCCATTATCGCTTACACTACATGGTACTGTTCTTACGCCGTGTAACAGTCGGAGAGCCTGGTCGTTTAGCCCAGATTAGCTGAATGCAAAAAGATTACGAATTAATATGTTCATGAAACAAAACAATATAATAGTATATAAAATTCACAACTAAAGAAAGGATCTCCAGAGAGAAACGGCAGTTACGAGATTGGCGTGGTTTGCGCAGAAAGCATGTCGTGTTGTTCCCTCGACCGCATGAGAGCGGATTAAGCCGCTACTTCAGCGCGTGACTGGGCGCAGCGCGACGCGCGCCAAGGGAGGGGCTGTGTGTATGTAGCATCTCTTCAGCGTTGGCCCCGACCTTATTACGAATTTCAGCGTGCCGAAGTGAAGGGCGTTTTGCTGTTTTTGCGTCGGAGCGTAACTTTCCGCTGGACTTCAGACGTATAGCGCGGAAGCCGTAACATCGCGCAGTTGTTTCGTCAGAGAACTGAACCGTAACAGTCGGGGCTCGGCTACGGGCCAGATTATCGGCATATTATTTGCATTGTGCTAGGCCCCTGGCTTGCTTGTTGCGCGTTCCTGCGCGGTCAGGAGGCGCAGTAATTTGTTTGCTGCGGGCTGCTTTTCTGCCAGCAGTATCTACAGATTAGCTACGTGTAAAAACTGTTGCCCGCCGACGTATCGGCCATCCCACTACCCCAGCATCGCGCCAGTATTGTGTAGACCGCTGTTCGAGCAAACTATTTATGTTCTACGCGTCTAACACACTCCATATGCGTTTGCGCTATACATAGCAAAGAAATAGGCGCCTTTGAGACTGAATTTTTGGTTGCTTCGATTTGCGCGCTTATGACATTGACAATTGGGAGAAAAGCAAAACGCGCCCCATTGTATTAGTGAGGTGCTCTTGCGCCGTGTAACTCCACGAGAGAAGCTGATCCCCGCTGATTGTTCAGCGTTTGCGACATACATGTTTCGCTTGGCCTCCGCCAGACACGTTTAACTCTGGGTGCCTACTTCGGGCCTATGCCAAATAGCGTTTCTGATTTGGCAGGTGTCACGTGTATTTTTTCGTTTCCCGGGTCAACGCCGGGTGAGAATGCACCGTGAGCGCTCGCCGAAGGTCGCTCAGTGGGGCGGGGGAGTAATGCCCCAGCAATCCATGGCAACAGTGCACCATGCATCGCGACGATATCATTGCGGGATCAGGTGCTGCATGAAACGTGTTAAAAGGATCCAGAATCGTGACAGACTGCGCTGTGTTGCTCAAGGACGGGGTGAGTTGGAGCAGGTTGTAATGAGACTGGATAGTGTTTATTATTTATATCTTCGATGGATCCAGATCTTCATGGTTTCAGATCTTGTTTTCACTCTCAGTTCAATTTGTCATCCTCATAGTACTAGGCTTAATTTCACGCGATCGGTAATGATAAATAGAAAAGCTGGTCGGAGTCATACCAGAGAAATAATAGACGTAATTTCATTTTCCAAGCAAGTGATTACCGTGATAGCTCTTCTATCTCCTCTCCACAGCACTGCCTATTCATATAGCTTAAATTCTTCTCGATCTAAGTGATACTAGATGATGCGACAAATTGGGCTCGATTCTGTTTTTTTTCTTGTCACTGGCATCCATGTATTAATTTACCCTACGCTGGGTTTCATGTGCATTTTAATATGCGCAATAGTGATAGCGTTTCATATCTCTCGTTGCGGTTTGTATGGGAGCGTTACGACCAAGAAACCCAGGACTAGTGGGGCATACTAGTGTATAAACGCTGGTTCCCCATAGGGATGCTCTACCTAGTTGCTCTCTGACTCTGAGCGAGCTATAATAGAGCTCGCACAGACGAGATCTCTGATAATCCGGTACCAGCTATTTGTAATAGGATTGCGGTCAGTTTGGTGTAAGTCGATTCTTGTGTGTGAAACCGTCACTATTTTAGCCGCCGAGACAGCTACATCTAAGTGATAGTTCATACGAAGTTTTCTAGTGCTCGCAAATTTGCTCCTGTTTCTCTGAGAAACAGAGCATATCTTTTCCTCATTAATATAACGATAGTAATATCACTATAATTGCAATTCTTCTGCAAATGTGTTGATTCTTTCATCGTCAATGGTTAAGTTATGAGAGGGTCTTGGGGCTCTCGTAATATTGCCATACGTACGTATGTTTTTTACACGCCACTCGTAGTTGCTTGCGTCGGCTGCGATTCCTCGAACAACATTCCCTTCCACTGCAAGCATCCTTAGCGATTTCAGCAGATGAGTACGAGGCAGCATAGATAGCTATGCGATCCAATGTCACATACTACTGACTTAGAGCTGTGCGGATTCTGTATGGGGCAGACGCCGTTCTTCTTAAGATACATGCACGCGAGCCTACGTTAACCGTATGTAGCTCTCAAGTAATTGAGCGGACTCGTAATTTTGGCAGCTTTGAAAGTGGTCGCTGGTGCCTTACTGCGACGACACTCTCGCAAGCCAAGGTGACTCCGTGCTATGAAACTCGATTGCGATGGTTTGGATGCAAGGCTGTTGTTTTAAGGCGCGCGAAATGCCAGAAAGGCTAATCTTTACCTGCACTGGGTTGATGCCAGACTGTAGAGCAACTGCACTAGCTATTGTGACGATGTCCTAGGTTTGTTGTATCGTAGTAGTTAAACTGGATGTTTAACTTTGACGTGTTTGATGTAGTTCGTTAGTATTTGTAGCCAAGATGCAGCTCGTTTTTATTTGATCCCTTGATCAGTCAGCAGCCTAACGTTGACTAACACTAATCGACCTATCGGCTCAACAGACACAATAGATACAGGATAATTTCTCACTATTTGAGGCAGCCGCCATATAACTCATGAGTCCTGATGGAAGTATCGACGGCTCGATTATAGACCCCTCTTCCAAATAGACTAGAAGCGAGTATAGATGAAGAGAATAAAGCAAATATTTGTCTCACAGGAAAGGATTCCTGCTACTCTAAATATTTGTTGTGTATCTCTCTCAATAAGTCTAGTTTATGGTTACCTATATAGCGATGGTGAATAGTCGTGATAGAATCTGTTCTCATGATTGAGGGATGAATGAGCAACTGTTACTCAAGGAACTTAACTTAGGCCAATTCAGGATTGTATGGATGTATTCAGGATGTATTGGATACATACTGTGAAATATACTAGCTTTATTTACCTTCTTATACGCCTTGGAAATTATAGATATAATACCAAAGAATCAAACATTGTGTAAGCAAACGGGTCGTTTTTGTCACGTCTTTCTTTGAAGTTTTTTCTTCAGCCATAGATGGCTAATATCTATGTGAATAAGGACCAGAAAATGTCAGCTCCTCATGTTATGATGATATTACTCTATCGAGCAGGGTAACCCCAATGCGATGTATAATATCTACTGAAACCTAGTTACAAGTGATATGTCTTTAAAGGTAACACATACTAAAACTACCCTTAACCTCACCTTACAGGAACAGTCGGCGAAGTTTTTGGTTGTAGATAATGGGGATTTTGGCCCTACAAGTCATGTGAGCTTGCATCCTTGCAAATTTCCAGCCAATCAGAGGCCTTAAATCCTTCGTAAATCCTTCCGCTTTCGTGGGAAAAAACATTCGCCGCCCGGGCAGCGCCAGGTCGCGACGACTGTGCCGTTGCCACGCGGCAGCGCGGGGTCAGGAGGTTGCTGAAAACATTTGCCAGATAGCATGTAGGCCGCCGGCCACCCCACGTGCAGCGCCGCGCCCGTGTACGCACTTCGTAAAAAGGCTTCGTGTGATAGACATTAACGCTATACTCGGCCACTAGCGCCCGTCATCGCGTAGCGGCCAACGAGCGGAGCGCGTCATCGACTTGATGACAGCATTGTCTTGAGATTTCTTGTAGAGTCACTACGTCTTAGCCATAGAGGCGCCGCCACCCCCAAAAAGGTTAGGGGCCGTTTGAGATGGCCTCCTGCCGTCCATCGTCGAAATGCGGTTGATTGCGCCCTAGTTTTCGCGTACGTGCGTTTTCAGACCCCTGGCTCACCATATCGCTCTAAAGTGG
>NW_014578687.1:0-2963 GCF_000485595.1 Priapulus caudatus
AACGGATCAGAAACCCATTTCCCATTTCCTATTTAGACTTTTAAAATAGGAAACGGATCAGAAACCCATTTCCCATTTCCTAGTTAGGCTTTTAAAATAGGAAACGGATCAGAAACCCATTTCCTATTTGCAACGTCAAATGGGAAAACAAACTAACGGTATGTACCGTGATTTGATTTGGACTGGTGGTGATTACTCAAGCTTTGTAAGCAAGTTACCAGTTGGCAAGTTATTCGCAACCGATAGATAGCAACCGATAGATAGCAAGTTGGCAGATGAACCGATTGACCGGACTCCAGTTAGCTCTTCTTACGTACTGCTGTATTTACTAATTCTCCTCTTCATTACTAGTCGAGGGCTATTTGTGTCACGCCTAGTAGCGGTACAAGTGTAGCCCCTGTAGACTGTAGTGGGAGCGAAGGGTCTACACTGGTAGTAGCTCCAAGAAACGATCTTGCTAGGGTTAGAAGACCCTAGCTATACAGTGGCGTATCCAGAGAGACATGATACAAGATTGCGTGGCACAGCTTTGCTGTCGATCCTGAGCGCTGCGCGCGAATGAGACGCGCAGTTCCGCGGGATATGCGCCCGCGACCGCAGGGATGTTCAAGTATGAAGCGCTGTCCGCAGTGGAGACTGGAGACGTGCGCCAAATTCGAGGCCCGGCGCACGTCCCCACAGCAGTCAGCGGATGGTCTATAGTTTTAGAAGATAACAATAAAGACTTTGTTCTAAATAAGAACTATCGGCGGCTAAATAAGAGCAATATAAAAACATTTGAATTTCTTGACTAATCAGTCAAAGGGCTTGTTGGGGGTCCATTATGCAGAGTTTCCAATTGAATGGCCCATGAAATTGTCAAGTGGAATTGTGTTTTTCGGAACCCCAAAGAAAATGTCTCCCTTTTACATGCACCCCCTCCCTGATTAATGACGCATTCGGGCGTCAACAATAACAGAGATGAAATTGTGTTGAGCTTGTGGCTCTTGACGCACGTGCATTGACGTACAAGACTGTTGAAAGCACAGGCACTTGGAACGTCTCAATAAAAATAAATATTCACACAATTTTTCACAATGATCGACCGACCGCCTGTGTGCAAAATAGGTGAACGTATGTGAAACATATACGGTTAGTACTTACTATGACATATCCGTGACTAAGTAGTATACTGACACCACTAAATCGATAAAATGTTCCATGCACCTTAAGAAATGCTGAGAAATTACGAGGTTATCATCGCAAAACACCCGAACACTGTACGTCACAAAGCTATATATGTAAACAAACACGTGTGTTGCGAGGTGCCTGCCTCCGATATCCATTTCGAGGCCGGCTAAGCCAAGCATAAAGCGTCCGGGCAAGACGTCACACACACAGCTACGTTCATTGGCTAAAACAATCGAGTAGCGCGGTTAGGGATTTTCGGAATTATTTAATTTGAAGAAAAACTTAAATGTTCAATGAATGACGCACTCGTTCACTTCCGACAGCGAGTGAAAATGCCGAAAATTTTCCACTTCAATGCGAAATGCATCGGCCGGGCATTTCATTATTTACGGAAAATAAACAGGCTGGCGAAAGACAGTATAGGTACAGTAACTGGTCGTCGGTTACGCCTCATTCATGTCCATCAACAAAGAAGGCGGGGCTTATTCTGATTACGGACATGCGAAAATGCAACAGAAGGACGTAGTGCAGTGCGCTAAACAGCGTGTTATTTTCGTATTTGTGGCAAACTCTATCGTAGGAAACCGTTCTAACATAGCAGAATGCCCTAGTTCCTGAGATAGGCAAGTTGGTGGTCCAATGGGTCCCCATATTCAAAAATGTCAAAGTCTGGTGCGGCGTAGGCTGTGATTGGAAGACACAAAGTGTCAATCATCGGCGCGCCTCGGCATCATGGCCGTATCACGTCCCGAAATGGATGAACAGGGGGGCTAGCCTGGGCCGCCAGCGCTAGGGGGGGGGGTCTGGGGGCATGATCCCCCAGGAATTTTGAAATATTTAAGCCATTTTCCTGCAATCTGCAGGCTTTTGTGCATGATAGTATATAATACTATGATAATACTCCTTGTGCCTGTAGGAACGTGGACCAACTTACTGTGGGGATAAAGACAGTGACCCAGAGCTGATGAAGCTATTGGGTACAGTTCAAGAAAGTATCTAGTAAGTTGTGAGTCCCCTATTGGCAGCACAATCGGTGGATACTCAGTGTTTCCCCTGGCCAAAAAGGTCTGTGAGGTGGTAAATGTTTTTTGTGGTTGTGCTTTTCGAGGTCGAGCAATGTGAGCAGTGCAGGTGCTGACTGGCCAAGCTAGGGGAGTCTGGGGGTATGCTCCCCCGGAAATTTTTTTGAACAAATGGTGCAATTTGGTGCATTCTAAGCTATTCTGAACACATTGTATGAGACTCTTGAATCTCTTTTTCAAGTTGTCAAAAGTTTCGTCAACGAGGCAGTGTTTTGGACAAATTTCTGTGTGACGGCTGAGAATTTGAGCGAGGCGGCGCGCCTCGCTCGTGTCAATGCAGGGGAAACACTGGATATTAGTGTATTGTTTAGATATGATTTACTCAGTAAAAAGAAGAGAACCCACTCTAGTAGGACTGGATCCAAGCAGCTGGCTTGATTCAAATTACGGAATTTAGATTGGCATTAGGTCGGTGTTCCCAGCAGTTTTCTGATTGACGCGATCCAGATAACACACTCACGCATGCACGTATGCACGCACCTACGTATGCACACACGCACGCTCGCATGTACGCACCTATGCACGCACGCGCGTACGTATGCATGCATGCATGCTCGCACCTATGCCCGCACGCGCGTACGTATGCATGCATGCATGCTCGCACACACGCAGGCACGCACGCACGCTTGCTCGCACATATGTAGGCATGCACGCGTACATAGTACATACGCACGCATGCATGCTTGCTTGCACACGTTTGTATGCACACAT
>NW_014578687.1:2973-6250 GCF_000485595.1 Priapulus caudatus
AAAGAGAGAGAAAGAGAGAGAGAGATAATGAAAGAGAGGGAGAGAAAAAGAAAAAGAAATAGAAAGATAGAGATAGAGGGAGAATTCACTCACATACGCCTACACCCCTGCACACACAGGCACTCACTCACGCACGCACGTACGCACACACGAACGCACGCACGTACGTACGCACGCACGCACGCATATAAGTGCGCGCACACGCGCACGCACACGCGCACACACACGCGCACACACTCGCACTCACGCACGCACACGCCTACACACATGCATACACCTGCTCACGCACTCACAGATACACAAACGCGCGCACGCACTCACATACAAGTATAGTAGTATAAAGCACTCAAATACATAAACATTCATATACAAACAAGTGCTAAATGTACATGCAATGAATTATCATTGACACACAAACACTACTTCCTTGCCAACAGTAAAATGAAAAGTTTTGATCAAACATCTATATTCATCATAAACAGTCATTCTAACTTTTGTTACTTATCTGTTGGTAATTGGCGGTGGGGGTCGATTCAGCAATAGATCATCTACGCATTTTTTTCACGGCTTTAAAAACACATAATTATAATCACAATATAATGAATATAGATATAAAAATCCATACATATTAAATATAACACCGTTATAATAATTATTATACTCGCACAGGCACACATACCAATACATCAGACAGCCGTGCATGAATAAGCGGGAAACTCTCAAACATTGCTTATAATCAAATGAGCGTATATAGTGACTCCGCAACGCCATATATATTGCTGTTGATCTTGAAATTAATTAATCGGATTTCATGATTACATTCAAGCGTAATTTTGGTTTTATGATGAATGTAAAATATAGAGTAACGGAGGGCGACATCACATGTTACTTGGAGCGCGTGCACTCAAGTTTTCTGACCGCCGCTTGCAAAGCCAAGTCGACCTTGGACGCGGCGCGCATTGCCTGGGCCTCTCGCTCAAGCGCCTTGTCTAACAGCATGTTGTATAATTTTATACGACATGGAAGATAGTCATACATTAATTTAATTAAGTCACACAGCCTGGTCGGGTTAATGGAAACACGACCCAAACACTTTTCCTGGTAGTAACTGGCGTACGAATGCTTAAACCTGCCACGAACGGCATATAACAACGTGAACTGGGTATATCTTTTACATATGACCGAATCCGGCATACGAAAGAGAATTGGACCTCTCCTACAATTTCTCCTATTTATACAGAGAACTCTCAAACAACATAGAATAAATGGAGAATTGGGCATAATAATATAAACGATTGGTGGATGCGACAACGATGTTACATACTACTAATTTGTTATCACATATGTACTTGTAAGTTGTTATTGGTGCTACAGATGCTGGTTGTCGGCTGACTTGACAGTTGACATGTAAGCAAATTACTACAGTTATTTTGGAGTCACCTAATGTGCCCCTCCTATACACGTACCTTGATTTAATCCATACAGATCCCATCCATCTAAACGATGCGGCAAGTCCTACGAATTAACACACCACTCGTGCACGTCCTCGCTATCTCAGTCTTGGTTCGACCCATAACAAATCATTCAAGTGACCGCGTATCTACGTCACGTACGTGTAATAATGATGCCGTACGAACACGACACGCTCCGTGTATAGTCTTCGTCTCTTCGCTACTTCTCCAGATAACTTATTGCGATAACATACATCTATTCCGTGTATAAAAGCACAGGAATCAACAATAACACGTATCGTATACACATTAATGCTCCCGTCCATGCTGCCCTGGATAATGGCGGCAGGTTGACCGGCCTGTAACAGGGGTCATACGGGGTCATGCGGGATAACACGCGCGGCGGATACATGTAGCAACAGCTCGAATGAAGCTCGGTTGTTGTAATATATATATATATATATATGTGCGCGCGCGCGTGTGTGTGTGTGCGTGCGCGCGCGTGTGCGTTTGTGTGTGCGTGCGTGCGTGCGTGTGTGTTCGTGCGTGTGTGTGTGTGTTCGTGCGTGTGTGTGTGTGTGCGTGTGTGTGTGCGTGTGTGTTCGTGAGTGTGTGTGCGTGTGCGTGCGTGCGTGCGTATGCGTGCGTGTTTTTTCCTCGCCGTACGTCGTGACAGATGTGGTCTAGACAGAAGGCTAATGGTTGGAGCAAGCCTCCCCTCCCCTCCCCTCCCCTCCCTTCCCCTCCCCTCCCCGCATCATTTTCTCGTATTTCACTGCAGAAGCCGACGTTACAAATAACGAGCACTGTAATTGTGAGCGCGCCGAGTTCCCCTACCTGTTCCCCTACTTGTTCCCCTACTTGTTAACAGCTGCTGATGCAAGCAAGACACATCTGTTGATAGATAGATAGATAGATAGATAGATAGATAGATAGATAGATATAGATAGATAGAAGAGAGAGGTAGCCCGCCGCCCTCCTCCCCCTCCCCCTCCCGCCGCCCTCCACCTTCCGCCTCCCGCCTCCGTGCATGCTGGTGACTTAATCGGGCAATGATCATCCCGCGACAGCGCGCGAATATTTATGTTTGTCGGCAAACAGTCGGCCCCGCGGCAGGGGGCGTGATGTGTGAACTAATGGCCGACGTCGACGCATCGATCGCCGACGTCACCGCGGACGGCGCGACGTCATCGTCCAGGACGTGCTCTTGTTTGCGTGCTTAAGCGGGAAGGTTACTGCGACGAAAGAGGAGGAGTCGAGCATTTAGGTATTGTTTTGTTCGCCGTCGACGACGTGGATGTGTGTGTGTGTCGACAGACGACGTACGTGTACGGCGTCGGCAATATCCGGGCTTCTCCACGGGCCGACGAGAGAGAGAGAGAGGAGGGAGGAGAGAGGGAGAGGGGGAGGGGGAGGAGGGCGGCGGGAGGGGAGTGCGGTACGGGCGCGCGTCTGTGGGATATCGTGTAACGGGAGCAGGGGCTTGTGTTTATGTGCGCGCGCGGAGGAAGAGGAGGAGGAGGAGGAGGAGGAGGAGGCGGAGAAGAAGAGGGGGAGGACGAAGAGGGGAAGGAGGAGGAGAAGAAGCAGAAGGAGGAGGATGATGAGGAGAACGAAGTGGAGGAGGAGGAGGAGGAGAAAAAAAAAGGAGGAGGGTTAGGAGGAGGAGGAGAAGGAGGAGGGGAGGAGGATAGAAGAGGAGGGGGAGGAGGAGGAGGTGGAGAAAGAGGAGGAGGAGGAGGATAGAAGAGGAAGGGAGGAGGAGGAGGAGGAGAAAGGAGGAGGAGGAGGAGGATAGGAGGAGGAGGAGGAGGGAGAAGGAGGAA
>NW_014578687.1:6380-15025 GCF_000485595.1 Priapulus caudatus
TATATATATATTAAATAAATTATATATATATATATATCAGGAGTTATTAATGATCCTATTAAGGATTGTCGAGCTTTTAAATGTCACCAGTATACCGCACGCACGCCGCTGTGTACAAACAACAAGAATAAAGAGAAATAAGAATAACAAGAACAAATCTTTTAAGAACAATATTATGCAACAATTATACAATTAAACTGAGGAAGAGTTATCCTAGCATACATTTATATGATAACATTTCATCAGTAGATATCATTTAAGAAATAGGTGGAAGACCTTACATGTAAGGTCCCCGCTGCGTATACCAGCCAGTACACAAACTGACTACGTTAGTGTGTAAGCGCATGCGCAATAACTCACCAGAGAAGTTATATTTTGTGATGAATATACATTTAAAATGGTTAGGGGTACCTCAACATAGATTTCCCTAATAAACTTTTATCAGTAGACCTGTGTTTATAATTAGGAGAGCGCCCTAGCATGTAGGATATAAAACACCTACTTTATGCCCTCGCGTCCTTTCCCTTGTCTCCCCTGTCCCTCGCTCAGCCTCTTTCTTCTACCGCCCCCAGCTATCTTCCCTGCCGCCTTTCCTCAGTTTCCCATCCCCTCTCCCCGCAGTAAGCTATATTATAAAGTTTTCATCAGACAGCACTGCAAGCCTAACACGGTGCGCGCGCATGCGCAATATCTCTCGAGAGCAATCGTATTTTGCAAAGATTATGCATTTAAAATGAAGAAGAGTTATCCTAGGATAGATTTATATGATAATATTCCATCAGTTGACATCATTTAAGAAATCGGAGGAAGACCTTGCATGTAAGGCCCCCACTGCGTATACCAGCCAGTACACAATCTGGCTGCGTTAGTGTATTAGCGCATGCGCAATATCGCACCAGAGAAGTTATATTTTGTGATGAATATACATTTAAAATGGTTAGGGGATATCTCAGCATAGATTTCCCTAATCAACTTTTATCAGGTAGACCTGTGTTTATAATTAGGAGAGCGCCCTAGCATGTAGGGTACAAAACAGCTACTTGATGCCCTCACGTCCTTCCCCTTGCCTCCCATGTCCCTCGCTCAGCCTCCTTCTTCTTCTACCGCCCTAGCTATCTTCCCTGCCGCCTTTCCTCAGTTTCCCATCCCCTCTCCCCCGCAGCAAGCTATATTATGAAGTTTTTATCAGACAGTGCGCGCGCATGCGCAATATCTCCCGAGAGCAATCGTATTTTGCAAAGATTATGCATTTAAAATGAAGAGGAGTTATCCTAGCATAGATTTATATAATAACATTCCATCAGTTGACATCATTTAAGAAAGCGGAGGAAGACCTTGCATGTAAGGTCCTCGCTGGGTATACCAGCCAGTGCACAATCTGGCTACGTTAGTGTGTTAGCGCAAGCGCAATATCTCACCAGAGGAGTTATATTTTGTGATGAATATACATTTAAAATGGTTAGGGAATATCTCAGCATAGATTTCCCTAATAAACTTTTACTTTACAAATTGTACTTGTATGGAATAGGCTTATTTGTGTAGCGCCTAGTAGCGCAAATCGGGTCGTTGGCGTATCAGGTACTACATATATGTACCCGAGGTAGTTTTAGGTTGTTTAGTATTATGTTTATATTTTTATATGAGGTATGTTTAGGGTTAGGGTTAGGGTACACTTCTGTAGTAAAAATCTGGTACACTTTGTGTATACATAGTACTTGATACGACAACGACCCCTTCAGCCCTAGTAGCTGTACAAGTGTAGTGAAGTTCATCCGGAAAACTGAAAAAAGGCGTCGTACCGCCAGACGGGATCGTATAAACCATCAGCCTTATTAGCGCCCATTGACACCAGAGCTACGCTCATCACGATCGCCCCACGCTCCAAAAATTTGCCCGAGCGTGGTGAGCGTGGTTGAGAGCGTGGCCAATTGGGCCTCAGCCGGGCCCAGCGCCGATACTACGATCTAATTACGTCGATACTACGATCTAAAATTACCACTAATTAACGATTACGATTACGATTACGATTAACGATTACGATTACGATTACGACTACGATTAAATTACCAGCTGCATTGGAAAGTACCTAGAGCGTTAAACCGACCAAGCTCTCCGACTGTTACACGTCGTAGGAGTAGTGTTAAGCGAGAAGGGAACTTGTGGTTACTAGAGCGTATAATTACAACCAGGCTCTATGGTTTTGTAGAACACAACACCATCTTGGATATAGAACAAGAAGGGTTTCGAAGGTATTGCAGCACAACTCAGGCTTTACTCAGATTCACTCAGATTATACATTATACATGGTTTCAACGCTGGCCTCAGAGCTCTAGCTAGCAGTATTCGTCGATATGGAAAAGGCTTACGATTCGGTCTAGGGGGATGGTCTTTTGGTCATGCATGATGCATCATGCATGATGTTTTGGAAAAGACTAATCCCCGGGCACTCTGTGAGAGCGAGCCCACAATGTAGGGGCGGTCGGGTAGGGTATATTGTGGAGATTTTTGGGTGAGTAACTCACATGAGCAGTAGTCTAGATCAGGATGGATAGATTGAACTCGCAGTATAGATAGAGTAACCATATATTGACTAGAGAGAGGATAAAATATAGACAGCACATAGAAAACGATCGACACCTGGGCGCAGCCATCTTGGATCATACGGAAAGGGTCTATAGGAAAAACAAGGAGTGTATACGCGAAAAGCGATAACGCGATATATAGAGTATAATAATCAACGCGTTTATGTATTATTAATCAGCATAATATACAGGAAGATTTGAATAGAATAAATAGTTGTCGAAGAGAGGAATATTTACTTAGAAACGAGTTGCGTCAGATGGTGAAATATAATCGTACCAGCCACGGAATCTGCGTGGGGGGTTAGTGTTTTGACGACGCGTGCTAAACAACGGCACGTAGGGGGGCGTTGCCAGCTAGGTATATAAGGCGCGCCGAACCGAGCAGAGAGAGAGCGCGTTATTTTTCAGGTTAGGTTTAGGTAGGAAGAAGAAGAGAAAGAAGGAGAAGAAGGAAGCATTTTACGTCCCGGAGAGATAACAGAGGGAATAGGAGCACGGGTTTTTAGGTAGGTAAAACAACGGGAGAGGGGAATAAAACTGGGAAGGAGAAGAACGGGATATCAGTTAGGTAGAGCCAGGAGCGACTACGAGGGAGACACCCGTGGAGGCTACCTAGGTCTACGCGAAGAAAGGACGAACAGGAGAGGGGAAGACGAAACCGGCGACGCGTTAATTCTTTAATCTTAGTCTAGTGGTTATAGGATCCGCTGCATATACGAATGCATGCAGGGGAATTATTTGTAGTCTAGTAAGAAACAATAAAACTATAACCGTACAGTTAACCGAATCTAACTGTGTTCTGTTCCACTGGTACCACCTGTTATAGACGCTACGGCATCACCGTCCTGCCTTTCGCCAGGAGCGAACATTGAATCCACACAACTAAAACACGCGTTAACTATATAACGCCTGTCATACCGTAGTCGGCTACCCCTAGAGATCTTTCACTACAGATAACTTTAGTGGGGGCTCAGTCAGGGCCACTACAGTATGGTTAGGGTTAGGGTTAGGGTTAGGGTTAGAGTTAGGCTTACCCTACCCGACCCTACCTTACCCGACTATCCCTACACTGTGGGCTCACCCTCACAGAGTGCCCGGGGATTAGTCTTACCCTGATGTTTTTATACTGCGCGGGATATTCTAAGTAGATCACCCTGTACTAGGCCTTGATGAGTGTGGAGCCCTGGCTCGTATACATACGCACGCACGCACGCACGCACATATATACGTACGCACGCACGCACGTGTACCTACACACACACGAACGTACGCACACACGCACACATGCACACACGTGTACCTGCACACGCACGCACGCACGCACGAACGTGTACCTGCACACGCGCGCACACACGAAATAGAATGAGGTGTCCATTTCTTGTGAGCTTTAAGAACATATATGTATCTTCCTCGATCAGGCTTTACAACAACAACATGAAAAGAGTTTAATTATAACATATAAATACAATGCATTATGACTTGACGACTAGCTCTAAACTAATACAACTAATACTCTTTTTTTATTAGTTTACATGGTAACAATCTAGTTCAGTACGTATGTCCACATGGACCTCGAATAGTACTTGACAGACTGGAAACGCGCGGATACAGAGTGGTGGCCATGACAGGAAGTGAAAAGTCACGGTGTTGGACACTACACAAACCATGACATCTGCATTTATCCGATCCATCGAGCAGCGAGACAACCACACTCATTGCGATCATTGATTGTTGCTCGGTCAAACTAGACTTGTCTGTATGCATTTCTAAAAAAATCTTTGTGCATACACTCCAATATTTTAGCTTGCCAGCATTTCATGGCCAAGTATTGTCTTATTATAATGTGGTATCGTAAGAATGATTAGATGAAGCTGTGCGTTTATAATTTCAGGTGTTTTAGATCAATTCTAAACTTGCGTTGTGATAACCTTCCATATATAGCATATAATAACTCATATAGCATCCTATATGTTGGTCAAGGGATTTTTTAATAACTAATAAATGTACTTAGAAGGAGAATAGAAGTATAGCCGTAGAGCTACAGTCTACCATTCTTTACTAATCAATTGGAGTTTGATTATATTATATTAGAGTAATTGAATTTAGAGTCTTATTTTATTTCTAATAGTAAGAAATGTTTTTATATGATTGTTTACTAATCAGAAGTTATTTACACTATAAATGTTGTTATTAGAGTTTTGTTGTGTTAAATGTAATAGTGGTTTACATAATAATATGGTTAATGCCTATAATATGATCAGGAGCGAATAAACACAATTTTTATTCACTCATAATATGATAATAATACACTAAGGAATACAAAGAATTTTTATAGAATTCGAATCAATTAAAATAAATGAAATTTTTTATGATATCACAACATTATATTGCAGTTTTGCTTTATGCATGGCAGTTTCTTCATAAATCAAATTATTAGTATTATACAACTACATTAGTTTCACATTTCTTACTGCTATATCTATATATATGGAGGGAACATTGCAGACATTTAATATAATCTCATTGACTCGCAACGAGTGTGCGTTGGCATATAGAACGCCTTGACAAATATACAATGCCGATTTATAGACAGCACATTCTGCTGAGTAATTCCCGTCCCCACAAATATGCAAATATCGATATAGCGAGTATAGAATATTGTAACGTTGGAATGCGAGTTCACGTACAGTATACAGTATAGGGCAAAGTGTAGCGAGAACAAATTATAGAGAGCAAAGTGTAGGGAGAGTAAAGTACAGAGAGAGTACATACCCTCGAGTAGTGAACATCATATAAACATTGCCGACCCCGATGTCTTACCGTTATGACATGAGAAAGTGCACTCGCACGTACGTGCGCGCACGCACTGATACACGGATGTACGCAAGGATGCAGGTGTGGGTAAATGCACGCGCGCAAGCAGGGCCGTAGCTATAGCGGGGGTGGGGCAGGTGCCCTCCAAAGAAATGTAGGTATATTGCATGGTCACCTTCCCAGGACACGCCACGTGACGTATATTGGCACTGGTACGTGGCATTACCGCCCCCAGGACGAAATTGGTTAGCTACGTTCCTGGCAAGGATACACGAAAGTACATACGCGCGCTCACACACACGAACGCACGCACGCACGCACGCACGCACGCACGCACGCACACACAGCAGTAAGGTTTATATGCCATTCTGAGTAGGTAGTAATTACTTCACTGACACCACCCACGAATGTATGTATGTATTGGCTGCTTATCATACTTGCTCATTCCTATTCATACCTTCGATCTGTCCAAGTCATGTCTGCCTACTGCCTCTGCGGATCGCCTCGAAGTGCCTTGTCTTTGCACACGTCTTGCACTTGTGGTTGGCCGTTGGACAGTTACGCTTTCCGAAGGGATGACTTCTGTTACAATACACACATTGCTCACGTCGCTGTGCAGTAGGTTTGCGTATATGCTCAATGGCTTTCCTTTCTTCCCCGGCTGCATATTATGTCATATCTGTGGCTGATGTCTTACAGCTTCAATCGTGACTGTTTTCGAATATTTTAGCTCCTGAGTGAGTGCTAGCACTTTCAGTGACAGTACTTGCACTGCTTTCTCCAATGCCAGGCTAGCACCTTGGTCATATAGTTTTAGCTTTGCACTGTCGCACTGCTCTGGGAGTTTGCATTTACGCGCTCTTTCTCCCACAGTGCTAAGCCGTGCATCTAACGATTGTACTGGCTCTCTTTTGAGTTGAAACCAGTATCTCTCCCTGAGAAATAGCCGTATCTCTTTTAGTGAAATACTCATTATATTTTACGATCACATCGGAATAGCTATGGCGAGATTTGCCTGGCAAAAGCACAACAAAACAAAAACAAGTTTGTTTACCCCGATTTATAAAGGTGGTGGATCTTCCCCTACTTAAAATTATCGCCTAATATGTTTTTAACTTCTCTTTGTTCTAAGGCATTTGAGCATTTAGTCTATTCCTCTGTTATGAGCCATTTCAATGGGCATGATATTCTGACCCATCATCAACATAGGTTTCTACGTCATGGGTTTTCTGCTGTTACTTACTTAATCATTGTTCTTCATGATTGCAGTATTTCTAGATTTCAGCAAGGCTTTTGATCTTTTCATTTTTAAACTTGGTCACTTGGTTTTGGATATTACTACGTTAAACTGGACTTCTGACCTTTTGAAGGATAGATCACAAATTGTCTGTGTTAATGGCAGCATGTTAGATGTGGCTGCTGTCACATCGGGTATACACCAGGGTTCTGTGCTTGGTCCATTGTTGTTCTTAATTATCCTTTATAAATTGTATTTGTTGGCCGAAACTGACTCTTCTTCTTCTATTCTTCTCTTTGCTGATGACGCAGAGAGTTTTCTATACTGCACAATCTCCAATAAGGTTGAACAGTGAGCCCTCTAGAGTGTCCTTACACATCAATTTGAGCAACAATGTAGGCCATATCTTTCAATATACCGATCAATGTAAAAAAAATTCGGATTACCCGCTCTAAATCACCCTTGACTTTTTACTTATTTGCTGTATCATAAATAACTATCTCAGACCTTATTTACAAATATTTGGGTGTCACTATTAGTAGCGATCTTCGCTGGAATGCCAACATTGATTAAATTTGTAAGAAAGCGTCTCGTTCCTTTGGCATGTTACGACGTAACCTTTGCTTTGTGATTCTAAAACTCGGTCCCTGGCGTCCAAAACTATGGTTCTCCCCATATTAGAATATGCTTCGCCAGGCTGGTGCCCCTGTACTCATCAGAACTGCTCTAAATTGGATGCCATTTAGCATAAAGCTGCGAGATGGGTTTCCAAAAATTATCAAATCATGATAGTTCTGTTGTTTTGGCTCAACTTCATTGGCTTTCCCTTCGTGTCCGCTTTCTTTATGCTAAACGTATAGCATTTTATAAACTTTATCACGGTCAGGTGAAGATTGGCCTTCCCTCTTGCTTGATGAAGCCTGTTCGTTGCACTCGATCATCTGAGCATGATCATTGTTTTCGACACATGCCATCTTCAAGAGATCCCTTTAATTTAGCTCCTTTGTTTCTGTCATTCCATATTGGAATTCTCTCCCTTCCTCTTTAGTTAGTTGCAAACGTGCAACTTGCAACTGCAGTGTTGATCTGTCTGTTTGATCAACTTTGTCTCTTTCTGTCTTCGATATAGTCCCTTGGACTTTGAAGACTAATATTTACGAGGTTGAAAGGTTGTGTATATGTCAATGCCTTGATCTCCTATGTGATGTAGCAGTAATCCTACCTTCTGCTTACCAGCCTTTGACGTTGACCAGGTACCCTATAGGTATATATTGAATTTCCTCTTCAACTTGTCCCAGAAATGAGCTGGATTTCCGCCATAGATTGCAAATGACCCAGGTGGTTTTACAAAAAACTTCTGCCATTATTAATTTATTTGTCTCACACTTATGCTGGCTGTTATGCAAAACGTGACTCTTTTTTTGCTTCGAACTTTTGCGTAGTATCGACGTGTAGATCCGAATCCTGTTCTTGCACTCACGGGCACTGTGATTACAGGACACTTCTGACACCATGTAGTGGTTATTGATGTGAAGATGCTTATACTCGTGGAAGATATTGATTGACGATACAAATGTTGTCTTATGGTTCAGTCATCTTCATCTTTGGCAACCCCCAATAATGCCCTACACCACACACACACACATACCACATAAACGTTTGTGATGCTACAATACCTGGAGAGAAAAACTGCACAAAACAAAATTAGATTTTGGTATACAATCACTATTAATAAATACCGTGTGTACTATTGTTATATACTGTGTGAAATTGAAATTAAGTGCGAATCAGTGCAAGACAGTAGTATTTGCCAATAAATGACAATTTATTTTATGGACATTTAGCACTTGTTTGTTTGTGAATGTGTGTGTATTTGATAATGTAATTGTATGTGAGTGTGTGCGCGTATTTATGTGTGAATCTGTGCGTGTGTGAGCAGGTGTAATGTGTGTATATGTGCGCGCGTGAGTGCGAGTGTGCGCCTGTGTATATAGTTGTATGCGTGCGTGACT
>NW_014578687.1:15050-26341 GCF_000485595.1 Priapulus caudatus
GCGCTTATTCTTTATACCATTATACTATGCAATTACATCCGGATGTGAAGAACGAAGTTGTTACATTTTGCAGGAGTAGTGTGTATAGTGTACGGCACTTGCTGTAGTACAGATCCATGAGACTGATATAAGCTAGAGGCTAGTAACTAGTGTAAGTGTACTGGGAACGTAAATTAACCCCAACCTATTACAACTAATTGAATAAGGGCTCATGTAATACAGAAAATGAAGGTAAGACGGCTGAGTGCTGAGTGTTCCAATTCTATTTTATATACAGGCTTCTTTTTCTTACTGGCCTATAGCCGGCTACGAGTCCTGAACTATAAATAGAATGTATGATGTTTTTTGCGCGTTTATGGCATTGGTATTGCTACTTGTTTTTCGGCTTAGCTTATAGTCACTTACTTCGTACTGGGTAATCGTCGGTGGGAGCGAGGTGCCCGAGTCGTATATAGCCCTCTGTCCTGTGCAGGCCTTGTCCTATTACTTGGGCAACGGTTCCGGCGTATTTTGGCGTCACACAGCTTCGGTTACGAAGAGAGCAAATTATGTTTTTATACAAGTCGAACACACTGTTGCTACGTCCCAAATGTCTACGCGCTCTGTGTCCACTAAAATTACGGACTGTTCGCTGGCAGTCTATGTGATGTGCGCCGGCCAACTTCATTCGGCGCACAGGATCCATAGGCTGCGAGCGCTGCCCTACTGTCCGAGGGACGTTCCATGCGCGTTCCAACGCGCTGCCGTCGCCTTGCCCCCCAGCGGGAATTGACGCGCAAGTATCCTGCGGCCCTTAACGTCAGCCGCTTGGCACTCAACACTCGTGCGACTTTCCTCGGCCACTGACGCTCTCATAGTACTCCCCAGCCCTCGCGTCTGCATCTGGACTTGTAGTCTCTTCTTTACTGTTTCATAGCTGGAAGAGGGGGTGGGAGAGTCAATTTTCTTGTTAAGTTTCTCTACTGGGATCGCCAACGCCATGTCTGTCTATCGTGTGTGGGGAGGATTCGCACAAGCAGGTAAGGTCGATTCTACGTTGGTTGGTGCTTCAAGGCACAGAAATGGCTGCTGGCAAGCAATGTTGCAAACTGTCAATTTTTGCAGCATGGGCGACCTATCTCCATACGGGCAGCAATACTCAGGCCGCAGAGTAGCACAGGGCGATAGCAGTGGTTCTCGATGTCCCGGCGTTTGTTCGGCCGCATTTAGTATTGGCCACTTCTTTAAGAAATAACTGTTTTGGCAGCCCACTTTGGCCCTTTGTCTTGCCTGATGTGATTCTTGTAAGTTTAGAAGAGGGCGTCTAAAGTAACACCTTATAAGTCGACTGGGCTATAGTTATGTTTCAGCCGATTTGTCAATACATTTGAACTTTCAGTTGGCGGTTCGCGCTGCTTGGTTCTTTAAGATGGAAGGGCACTTATTTTGAGTTTGTCCCGGGATTGCTCGTAGGATGGTTTGCTGTGTAGTAGGTGGTTAGGCCTGCGAGAGGCATCGTGATTGACCGTTTCGGCTTGCCAAAGGCGCTGTTTTAGTGAGCAATGCAGGAGGGTCATCTGCCTAGAAGGAAAGCTCGCTGGTGTTGTGTGTGACTGGGCTTGGGTCATGATTGTGTATAGATTATTAGAGCAGGAAGGGGCCTAAGGACGCTTCTTGAGGGGAGCCATTTTTCTGTTACGCATCTGCTGCGGTTACCATTGAGATCGACACGAAATAACGGGGCGCCTGTTTGCCAACAGTTTTCTAGATCTAGTTCTGGCCTAATCTTCTCCATTCCTTTACTAGGCTGGTAGATAGGGTTCGTTTAGGTTAGAATTGATGGTTGAACTGGTGTCGTAGGTCTGCGGAGAGGTGCAACTGAATGAGAGCTGCTCCATGTAAGGTTATTCTCGGGTTTTCATAGCCCGTCTTCGGATGTACTGGGTAAAGGTTAAGGGAGTGGGCTTGTACAGGGATTTTCCCTGGTCCCTAAAACCTGGCCCTGCTCTGGGATGAGAAGTTTGGTCCATTGTAAGTGGTTAAGACGGTTGAGAATGAGTCTTCGTCGAGAGAGCTTGTGATGTTAATGAGAAGAGTGCAATGAGATTGAAGCAAATATTAGCTACTGGACTAGGCTGAGTCTTTACAGGCCTTTGTGATTTGCGACAACGCATGACTTTTCGGCTTTTCGCTTCACAGCGCTTTGGGAGTACCGCTTGGTGTACAGTGCAGAGGGCAGCTGTTAAACCATAGTCAGACAGTAGCCCATTTGCTGTGAAGAGCCCAAGTGCGCGCGAGATTGTGCCTGTGTATCTTGCTGCACGACGAAAATATGTTCGTCAAGTGGCCGGTTAGCAGGCTTTAAATTTATTTTGTCATGGGACAATTTTATTACCCTTTTATCACCTGCATGCTAGTGTGCTATTGCGACTGCACCCAGTAGATTTTTTTCAACCAAGGCAGCAGACTGCTTGTAGATTATTGGTTAGAACACCAGCCCGATAGTTTGTCGTCCGTAAACGGTCGACTGGAAAAGTAATAAGGAAAGTACGGAGTGGCTTATATGTGGACGCAGGTGGAATTATTTTTTTCCGAAGACAGCGCAGCGATACGCGTGTGTAATAATAAAGTTTGGGCGCCAAGATCACAAGTAAGCTCGTCGTTTTGCTCTGGTAGATCGATGTGGGGGCTACGTGACCGAAGGTGAAATTAAATTTATTTTAAAGAAGGCATTCAGACTGCCACTGTAATAATTGATTACAGATGTTTGTCAAGGGCCAATAGTTTTGGTTTGCAGATGGAGTAGGCTATCTGTGTACGCAGTGGGGGTGGGGATTATTAATTGTTTTAAAAAGGCAAGCTCAGTGGGATGCTTGTAATACTCTGGTGTAGGGAACAACGAAGCTCATAGTTTTGTCGTAAACGTCGGATCGAAATAATCAAGACAGTCCCAGTGGGCTATGGTAATCACCCGTGGATAATTTTTTTCAAACAAGGAACAGATGCTTGTAAATATTAGGTGTCAGGCGTAACACACATAAGCACTATAGTTTTGTTACCGTAAATTCGAACGGCAATAATCAATAGCCATCTAGTGGTGATGTGACGCCCGGGGTTAGGATTAGATTCTTTCAAACATCCGATTGGACGTTTAGATGAGCGTCGGTGGGAACAGCAATGATACCCGCCTTGTAATATCAAGTTGGCGTCAGCACACCAAACCCATCGTTTTGGTTGTAGATGCGTAGTAGATTTTTTTTTAAACTAAGGCACAGATGCCTGTAAATCATTGGTTAGGCGCTAGTGCAATGCCAATAGTTTGTCTGTATATCGAGTAGGTCTATACTGTGACATGGTTGGATTTACTGCGAGGATCTAGCTGAATACATCTTAGTGGGGCTTAATGCGAGGCAGTTTGATTTTTTTGTTCTGCAAACAAGCACATATGCCTGTAATAATAGGTTAGCACACCACTCGTCCAAGCCGCATAGTTTTGTCATAAACTCGACTGAAATATCTAGACATCGAGTGGCTATGTGACCGAGGTAAAACTTTATAATTAAGAAGGGAGCTCCTTGGCTCGTGAATTATATATCTACCGTGTCTGTCTGCACGATGAGCATGTGATATTTTTTTTAACGCAATTCTTTAAAGATCACAAGTGAAGATACATCTGGCGTGATATGTATATTCGGTTCTTCTCTGCGGTAGATATTGATGACATAAGAACATGTTTCGTGACTAGGAATAAGTATAAGAGCAGTGCACGCTTGCTTCACATATTAGCAACAAACTGGAGACATCTGTTTCCAAACGATGGATTTGCTAGCGTGCGGGCTGTTGCACCAGGTGGAAGCGAGCTGCCTGATATAATTTAATCATTAAAGATAAGTTCATTCGTTGTGGTAGAATAATTAATATAAGTAAGCAAAGTAATTGTGTACTCAACGGCTGGTTGAACACGTACCACTGACGTTTCGCCTCTGTCCAGGGTCAGAAAGCTTTCTCAAAGCAAACTGATGTTAATCAGTTTTGACCACCAGATGGTCACGTGTGGACTAAGCTATTGACCACCACACCATCTGGTGGTCAAAACTGATTAACATCAGTTTGCTTTGAGAAAGCTTTCTGACAGGAGGCGAAACGTCAGTGGTACGTTTCAAACCAGCACGGTTGAGTAAAAATTAACTTTGTTACTTATGCCTATATGTAATTTTTAAATCTATTCCGCTCAAAATTCCAAAGCTGCCATTGACATTCACTTCACTTTTTATCATTCTAACAGCTTCTGAGGATTATGTTTTAGAATCCCATCTTTTCACATTATCGTTCTTAATGTTTGTTTCCAATGTGGATTGTATTCACAGGTTTCACATTTCCTATATTACAGATGTGTTGTCGTTATCACGAAATCGTATTTCATGCTGCAGGACTAACCGATAAATTGCATCTCCATTAAACGAGTGTTTTCTGATAATTTGCAACACAGATTTTGTTCCACTTTCTAAAATCCCTTGCTTCACAATTAGTGAAATATATGGCAGTTCGGTTTGTTTATCCATATATAGGCCTTAACCCCATAATACCCCTCTTCCTACCCCCCACGGACAACCCTTTCCCTATCCCCATAAAATCCCTCTCTCTACCCCTATGAAACCCCTTTCCCTACCCCCCAATAAAACCCTCTCCCTACCCCCAATGAACCCCTCTCCATACAAACATGTACCCCTCTCCCTATCCCCATGATACCCCTCTCCCTATCCCCATGAAAACCCTCTCCATACTACCATAACACCCTCTCGTGACCCCAAGTTAGAGAAGCAATGGCACATTCTACTAGAAATTTGATCGGATCTAGTCAGCCGTGTGCAGCAGCTGCTCTATCCTCGAAGAACGTGGTCAAAATATATGCAATGAATCACGCGAACCTGCACGATGTTAATTAATTCAACAAATGTCATGTGGACAAACGAGACTGAAATTTTTCAATGTATTATACGGAAATCGATATACATTGATGCACGACAACGACCTGAAATTGCACACAAAATAACACAGACACACAGAAACACACGTACACGCGCACACACAGCGAGTGAGTGAGGGAGGACTGACACAAACGCAGATGCACATTCCGCCTGCACTAACATACGCTCACAGACCTCCACGCGCATGCACGCACGCACGCACGCACGGATGGACGTGCGCACACATACACGCAAGTACTCATGTACATGCAGTCACACACACCTGAACCCACACACGCACGTACGCACTCCTATACACGCACAGTCACACACGTATACGCACGCACACACGCACGCAGAGAGAGAGAGAGAGAGAGAGAGAGAGAGAGAGCACGCGCACGAGAGAGGAGAAAGAGAGAGAGAGAAAGCGAGAGAGGAGAGAGAGAGAGAGGACGGGAGCAAGACGAGGGGAGAGAGGACAGCGAGCGAGATAGTAGAGAAGAGAAGAGAAAGAAAGAGAGAGACCGAGAAAGAGAGGAGGAGAGAGAGGAGGAGAGATAGATAGAGAGAGAGAGAGAAAGTGAGAGAGAGAGAGAGAGAGAGAGAGAAGAGAGAGAGAAAGAGATGAGAAAGAAAGGATGAGATGAGAGAGAGTGGGGGAGAGGAGAGAGAGAGAGAGAGATAAAAGAAAGAAAGAGAGAAAGAGAAAGGAGAGGGAGAGAGAGAGAAGAGAGAGAGAGAGAGAGAGAGAGAGAGAGAGAGAGAGAGAGAGAGAGAGAATGAAAGAGAGGGAGAGAAAAAGAAATAGAAATAGAAAGATAGAGATAGAGGGAGAATTCACTCGACCATACGCCTACACCGCTGCACACAGGCACTCATTCATGCACGCGCGTACGACGCACGCCGCACGCACGGCAGTCACACGCGTACGCACGCAGTCACACACACACGCACGCACGCACGCACGCAGAGAAAGAGAGAGAGAGAGAGAGAGAGAGAGAGAGAGAGAGAGAGAGAGAGAGAGAGAGAGAGAGAGAGAGAGAGAGAGAGACAGAGAGAGGAGAGAGCGAGAGAGAGAGAGAGAGAGAGAGAGAGAGAGCGAGAGAGAGAAAGAGAGAGAAGAGAGAGAGATAGATGAGAGAAGAGAGAGAGAGAGAGAGATAATTCACTGACATACGCCTCACCCCTGCCACACACAGGCACTCACTCACGCACGCACGCACGCACTCCTACACGCCACATCACACACGTACGCACGCACACAACAGCAGAGAGGAGAGAGAGAGAGAGAGAGAGAGAGAGAGAGAGGAGAGAGAGAGAGAGAGAGAGAGAGAGAGAGAGAGAGGAGAGAATTCACTCACATACGCCTGCACGCACGCACACACAGGCACTCACGCCCGCACGCCCGCACTCACTCTACACGCACAGTCACACGCGTGCGCACGCACACACGCGCGCAGAGAGAGAGAAAGAGAGAGCGCGAGGGGGGGGAGAGAAAGAGAAGAGAGCGAGAGAGAGCGAGAGAGAGCGAAAGAGAGAGAGAGAGGGGAGAGGGGAGAGAGAGAATGAGAGAGAGAGGGGGGGGAGAATGAAAGAGAGGGAGACAAAAAGAAATAGAAATAGAAAGATATATATATATATATATATAATATATATAATATATAATATATATATATAGAGAGAGAGAGAGAGAGAGAGAGAGAGAGAGAGAGAGATTCACTGACATACGCTGCACCCCTGCACACACAGTCACTCGCTCACGCACGCACGCACGCACTCCTACACGCACAGTCACACACGTGCGCACGCACACACGCACGCAGAGAGAGAGAGAGATAAACAGCGAGCGCGCGCGAGGAGAAAGAGAAAAAGAGCAAGAGAAAGATAAAGAGAGAAAGAGAGGAGAGAGAGAGAGAGAGAGAGAGTATAGATAGAGAGAGAGAGGGGGGGGAGAAGGAGAGAGAGAAAGAAAAGAGAAGATAGAGAGAGAGAGAGAGAGATAGAGAGAAAAGAGAGAGAGATGAAAGAGAGGGAGAGTAAAATAAATAGAAATAGAAAGATAGAGATAGAGGGAGAATTCACTCACATACGCCTGCACCCCTGCACACACTGGCACTCACTCACGGCACGCACGTACGCACTCCTCCACGCACATTCACACGCGTACGACGCATACACGCACGCAAAGCGAGAGGCGAGAGAGAACGAGAGAGGAAAGAGAGAGAAAGAAAGAGAGAGAGAGAAAGAGAGAGAGAGAGAGAGAAAGAGAGAGAAGAGAGAGAAAGAGAGAGAGATAAAGAGAGAGGGGGAGAGGGGAGAGAGAGAATGATGAGAGAGAGAGAGAGAGAGAGAGAGAGAGAAGAAGAGGAGAGAGAGAGGGAGGGAGAAAGAAGAGAGAGAGAGAGGGGGGAGAGAATGAAAGAGAGGGAGAGAAAAATAAAAATAAATAAAGATAGAGAGAGAGAAGAGAGAGAGAGAGAGATGGAGAGAGAGAGAGAGAGAGAAGAGAGAGAGAGAGAGAGAGAGAGAGAGAGAGAGAATTCACTAACATACGCTACACCCTGCACCACAGGCCGCTCACTCACGCACGCACGCACGCACGCCTACAACGCACAGTCACACACGTACGCACTCACGCACACACGCCCACGCAGAGAGGAGAGAGGAGAGAGAGGGGGAGAGAGAAAGAGAAAAGAGAGCGGAAAGAGCGAAAGAGAGAGAGAGAGGGGGAGAGGGGAGAGAGAGAATGAGAGAGAGAAAGAGCGGGGGGAGGAGAATGAAAGGAGGGAGACAAAAGAAATGAAATAGAAAGATAGAGAGAGGAGAGAGAGAGAGAGAGAGAGAGAGAGAAGAGAGAGAGAGAGAGAGAGAGAGAGAGAGATAGAGAGAGAGGAGAGAGAGAGAGAGAGAGAGAAGAGAGAGAGAATTCACTGATACGCCTACACCGCTGTCCACACAGTCGCTCACTCACAATGAGTACTCACGAGTAGTGCATGGACCCATTTAGTCAACGTACTATCGTGATGCCTACCATGTGTCATTCCTCCAGAAGGCTTTTCAGCGACCGCATCAGGAATGTTCAATGGTCTGAATCTAAGAAGTTACCACTCCAGAATGAGTCTCTGTGACGAATGGTGAAGTACCCCTTCTCTGTGTATAGACTGTACTCATCAGTCGGCATGGTTTTCGCCAAATTATCCATCTGTTGTAAATACAAACCTGGCATATTTGGCATAGGGTAGATGTCCTGCAGCATGAAAATGTGGAATCATTTTCCTCACACAGTAGAGATGGAGCGTCCAGTCCCCTGTCCTTTCAGCTCGAATGAAATGATTGTAGAAGACCCACTTGTTGGATGTACTGTATCACAGCTTACCGGTCCTGCCTGCACTTGAAATATATTCAAGGAGTTGTGAAATTGATCTGGCTCAACTGCTTCACACATTCCTCTTACTGCTACGCCGGTGGCAACTCGATCATTGTCAAGAAGGGGCCTTGTAGCAGGTGTCTGAGTTGGTCTTTGTCAACACTATCCAATGTGCCTGGTGCAATCTATCAAGACACTATGAGAGCAGCTGAGTGAGGATGTGAGCACGTACGGCGCGGGAAAAGGCATCCAGAAATCATATTGTAGCGAATTTGTGTGCAATAGATGGCGCACGCGACTGTTTGGCGTGCACAGCCGTTAGCGTATGCTAGCCTAGCTAGCTTAGCCTGGCGTTCCAAAAAGGGGCGTGGCCTGTCACACTCATTGTGTCGCCAGCGAATGGTAGAGACAAGCGTGTTTAGAACGTCTCTCTCTGTATCGGTAGCTCCTTGCAGGCAGCCGGTGATGTAGACGTGTGTTGTTGTTTGTGAGGTTCAGCCTCATAATTCTACCGTGCGTTCGAGCGTCAATGGTGTGCTGAGGCTAGTACTAGTAGTGCTGATGTGAACGATCGACGTAATGCCTGTGGAAGAGGAGCTACTGTAACTTGAGTGTATTCTACGTGTGTTGCGCATCGGTGGTCAGCGGGGCGACCTCTAGAGTGAGGAGGTGAGAGGCACGCGTGTCGGCCGAGCGGCGGCCAGTACTCTAGCAATAAATCCGGACCCCCGGTCCATTCGCATCTATGCTAATCTATCTCGCGCTTATTCTCTCATCGCCGTGCCACTACCTGCGTGCCTGGGTTGGGCCGTGACACCCGCGGGTCGTAGAGAAGCCGAATTCGTCACAGTGTTGCGTGACCACAGGATAGTAGGCGCGGCGATGGAGACACGCGGAGGGGTCGAGGCGACCGCGGCAATGACAGAGTCGCGACGAACGTCCAGCGCGCGCGCGCCGACGTCCAGCAGCGGCGAAGAGCCAATGACTGACGACAGCCGAGGAGCGCGGGCGGCAAAGAGGAGAGGCGTCGGGAGGAACGCCGGCGCTGCCTGCCGCATGGATGAGATGCTGGAGCAGTGGAGAGAGAGAGGCGGGCCACGGCCGACGGGCGGCGACAGCGCGCCGACGCCACCCACGGAGGCGATGAGCGGCGGCGACGCCCGACGTCCCGCCCCGACGCACCCCATGACAGTCTCGGCGGCGGCTGTCGCCGCGGTTGATGGCTGAGATGGCGGCGGCGGCCATCGCACGGAGAAGGCGAACGATGGGGACTGTCCCACAACAATGACGGTGGCCGACGACAGGCGCGCGACAGCCCCAACGACCACCGACGGTCACGACCGAGGGCGTCGCCAGCGGCGGGAGTGAGCCGCGGCATAATAAAGGTCGCGTACGTTCTCGGGGGTGGACGAAGGAGCCGTGGATGTTTTTTTCAGTCCGGTTCGAGATGGCGGCCGACTACCACCAGTGGGACGCGAGAGACCCGCGCCGCCCGGCTGGGGCGCCTCGAGATGGCCGGCGGCGAGTATCCTCCGGGGAGAGAGGGGACGCCCACCGAGCAGGAGCTCCGCGGAACGTCTCGAGGAGGCAGTACGGATCGACGCTGGGGAGACGCCAATCAAGCGGCCCTGATGAATCGGCGCAAGGCGATGGGGAGACTGGCGCGAGTACGCTCGCCAGCTTCGACACTTGGGCCGCCTGGCGATGCCCGACTTCGGGGAGGACCGGATATGGAAGTGGCTAATGCGCGGCTACGCAGGCAGAGCCATGGCCGTGGGACACCGAGCCTAGCGTTTGGCCCGCGGGTGCGCCACCTTAGGGACACCGCTAGATCGCGCGGCCGAGTTACGAACGGGACGTCCTCTGTGGCGAGCTGCCCCGAAAGCCTCACCACCGCCCCTGCGGTCCCAGGGCGGCGAGGAGGAGAGAGCCGCTGGGTCGCCGGCGGAAGGCGCTGCCCGACAGCAGCGCGACCAGATTGAGCAACGCCTAGCCACAGGAAATGCGGGAGATCACGCCCGCCTGCCGTCGGGAGCTTACCTAGCGTACTGGTGCCTTGCAAAGGACAGGGCGCGCAGGGGTGGCAGATTTAGAGGCCCGGCTGTCTTGGATGCGAAGAAAAAAAGAAGGGGCCCTATATTTCGTCGCGGAGTGCCCGCACGGGCGCTGGCCTACCGGCGGGGGAGGCAAGCGGTCGCACCCGCGGGAGCGCAGACCAGATGGGCCTCCGAGCTGGACCGCGCCAACCGCGGGCACCGGCACGCCTAAGAGAGAAGCAGGACAGAGAACTGCAGGATCGACCGGGGGACCCCCGAGACGCGGCTCGGTCGGAAACTAGAGAGCGTCGGCCACGGCTTGCGCCGGAGCGCACTCGGCCGCAAGGGAGCGATGTGAGACAGAGGGGCGACGGCCACCGCGACGTAGCCGCCAGCCGAGAGGAGGAGTGCACAGGCAGGCCAGATGGAAATCGACCGTGCGAGATCGCCTGCGCGGCGTGGGTTCCTCGTTAAGCCGAAGAAACGCTGAAACCTCGTGCGGGGGATTGCCGCAGAGACTTACGACCAGCCTGCCGCCGGGGAACTGGGCCGTGGCGACCCACCACGCAGGGGGTGGTCGATGTCCAAACACCCCGGGAGCTGAGGGTCGCCGCGGGAGTGTTGCTCGTAGAACTAGGCCTGGGGGGCGATGCGAGATGCGCGCCACACGTAGGCTAGGTCAGGAGTATGGGGAGAAAGGCGCGCGTGCTTAGGGATGGATATTTAGACGCCGGGACTGCCGCTAGACATGGGGAGAGGACACCTATACTGGACCGGGGTGACCCAGTTCTGCACGGGAGGACGTGCCGCGATGCAGGACCGCCGGTGTGGCAGCCGAGACGTTCGGCATACCAGCGCGGGCACCGCGGCCTTGTGTATTGGCAAAGCAGGGAGGACAGGTGGAAGGTAGCTCAGCGGCCATGCCGAACCCATGCCCGCTTC
>NW_014578687.1:26366-30727 GCF_000485595.1 Priapulus caudatus
GATGATCACGCCGCTGCTGCCCCCTTCCTGACGCAAGGATACACAGCGCGGAGCCAGCTCGGCTCAGTCAGGGAAGCTCGCACCCTCTCACTGCTTGCGCACGCACGAACGTGTAAGTTCACACGCAAGCATGCACGCACGTGTACGTGCACACGCGCGCACGCACGCACGCAGCACGTACGTGCACTACATAAACAGCGCTTTCTATCAAAACATGAGGTTATTCATCTGTAAATGTCAAGCAGCACGCTTCGCTTCTGCCAACCACAACACATAACAAATACATGTGACCTGATCTATGACGTCACGTGAAACATCGCTATTAGGCCTGCGCGATGGCGTGTGCATGTTTGCTAGTGAATTAGACCCGCTAAAATTCGAGACTCTTCGCTGACAGCAATTGATCCGTGCGCCGGCCGCGGCCGTGATTTAGCGCACGGATCACCAGCGCGCTGCCGGTCGCGTGCGCCTTGCCGCGGAACTGCGCGCAAGATTCGCATTTAGCGGGCAGGATCAACACCTCTCAGGCGACGCTTCTCTGGTATCCGGTCTCTCATCTGGTTTATCCCACTGGCAGCAAGAACAAGCCCGCACCTGCAGCTACAGCACACACGCGGCCATTCACTATATATAACAACATATATTATTATATATATAGTTATATATATATATATATTATTATATATATGTTGTTATATATATAGCCAATGGCCGCGCATGTGCTGTAGCTACAGGTGCGGGCTTGTTCTTGCTGCCAGTGGTTTATCCTATAGTTCTTGAGTCGCAGGTGCACATGACCTTTGAGTCTGACTGACTTGACTTTGACTTTGCACATGATTTGTGAGATACCTCGTAAAACCTCGTAAATATTAGTCTTCAAAGTCCAAGCGACTATATCGAAGTGAAATATATCGTGAGCTAGCGAAGTCATATAATATTTATCTGAACTCAACAGCCAGCAGCAGCAACAGCAGCAGAAACTTCGTGTTCGACTTGAAATTATATCAAATATGCCACACGTACTGATTGGGAGTGTTGTTGATTACTCAAGCTTTGTAATTGTAAGCAAGTTACCAGTTGGCAAGTTATTCTTACGAACTGCTGTATTTACTGATTCTCCTCTTCATTACTAGTCGAGACAGACTAAATTCGGACAGGGTGTGTCGATGGGAGAGGACGTGTTTTCGCGGCGCTCCGATTTAACACTAGGCCTACAGTGTGCTCTTCTCTAGCTGGAAGTTGTAGTTGCTGGTAGTAGCTGGAAGATACTAGTAGTAGTAGTAGTAGTAGTAGTACTACTAACATAACTACATATACATTACGTTATTTATCGTTAATTTCTAAAATTTCCGTTACTTGTGCGCGAGTTATTTTATGCGGTGCTAACTAACTAGCTGCAACAGCATAACATTGGAAACAAGAGTGAATCCATTAGTCAAGCAACAGCAAACAATTTTTCCCGCCTGAATTTACACTAAACATTTAAGATACTTGGCAAAAGCCTAAGGTAACACTAATTATTTAGCATATGCACTGTGTCTATTCTTTACCTCTAACACAGGCCAACTCAGTCTCATTTGCTGTATTACCCGGGGCGGCTTGTCGGGAACGAAGAAATGCAGGCAGCCAGCTAGCTATAGTTCCTACACAGTTCCTAACAGTAACGCTATAGTCATCACAGGAACAGGAACAGTATAAGCAGTTTACTATAGTAAGGAGACTAACTATGTGTTGTGGCGTCTATTTGCACCAATAAGAAAAAAACAGAAAAACGTAAATACGTAATAATATAATTGTAATCATCTAAGTGGCGCATTATTGTGTTGAACTGTGTTGGTAAACATTACCAGCTGTACCGGTACATGTCTGCTACTAGGACTAGGAGTAAAAGGTTACTGAGAGGATCAGTAAGTAGTAGCAATATAAATATGAAAGACAATACGGGGGGGTAGCTTGACAGGTAGCGAAAAGCAAGGTGGTGGCACCCATGCGGTAGAAACGTGTGGATCGTGTGGAAAAGTAGTGAAGGACTCTGATAGATCGTTGGAATGGGAGATTTGTAAATTCTGGCACCACATTGAGTGTGAGAAAGTACCAGTTGAAACATATAAGGTAATTGAGAAGGATCTGGGAGGCATACACTGGTATTGTAGAAAGTGCAACGTAAGTGTTGCGAAACCTCTCACCTCCATATCATGCCTTGATCAGAGGCAATCCGTGACAGAGGCCAAAGTAAATGCATTGGACACAAGAATGATTGATCTAGAACAGAGTGTAGTCAAAACTAGCAACAGTTTGGACAAAATACATGACACTTGATAGTGTTCTAGACCTCAAAATGGACGAGACATTAAGGAAAATCCAAGATAGGGACCGCAGGAAGTGCAATGTCATTGTCTTCGGTGTCGATGAAAGTACCAGCGAGGATGGCAATTTAAGGTAAGGCTAGATCATGACTGTTCGGCTATAAAAGAACTCGCAAAGACTATTGATGTGGAGAACGTCGAAATCGATAGGACTTACAGACTCGGCAAGATTCTGTCGGAAAACAAGGGGATTTTAGCCAGACCGATGAAAGTTGTCTTGAAACAACAAAGTGTACGAAGTCAGTTACTTCGACAAGCAAAGGCACTAAAGGACAAAGAGGACAAATGGAAAAAATGCTACATGAAACCGGACTTGACTCCCAAAGAGAGGGAGAGGACAAGAGTCTTAGTGGCAGAGATAGAAGAAAGAAGAGCCAAAGGGGAGCAGGATCTGGTAATAAGGTTTGGACAGATTGTCAAGCTAAAGAAGGAACGCGGGAAACCAGGCCTGAGACAATACTAGGGGGAGATAGAGGTGATATAGTTGTAAATAGTGTCACAGAAGCACCAATTTCTATTTCAAATTTCTACACAAATACACAAAGCATTGTAAATAAGTTAGACGAATTTGAAGCCCTAATAGACGAACTGAAACCAGACATTATTGGTATCACAGAGACGTGTGCAAATGAGAACACTCCAGGCAGTTTGTTCACTCTAAGAGGGTATGATTTTTTTTTAGAAAAGATTGGGTAGGAGCACAGGGAGGAGGAGTACTATTACTGGTCCAAACCGATCTCCAAGCATCGACCTGTCCAAGACTAGAGGTTAGCGAGTTTGCTGAATCAGTATGGTGTGAAATCCAACTAACTGGAGAGGATGTTTTACTCACAGAAGTGTGTTATCGATCACCAGCTAGTACACAGGAGAACAATGAGGAGTTGATTGATCTATTCTCTAAGGTAGCGAGTGGACAGAAGACGCATGTTCTGATTATGGGTGACTTTAATATACCTGAGGTTGATTATGTAAACTATTGCACCAGTTGCAGCCCAC
This sequence comes from Priapulus caudatus, assembly GCF_000485595.1. Taxonomy (NCBI): domain Eukaryota; kingdom Metazoa; phylum Priapulida; class Priapulimorpha; order Priapulimorphida; family Priapulidae; genus Priapulus; species Priapulus caudatus. The sequence continues at coordinate 29,729 of NW_014578687.1, forward strand.
TGTCACTCCACAGTAGGTTTCTCGACAAGACAGGACATGTTTCTATTGGAACATGTGACGGTACCGACAAGATATAGAGAAGGTCAAGAGCCATCTAAACTTGATCTGATCTTCACAAATGATGAGAATATGGTCGAGAAAGTGAATTGTTTGGCACCCATCGGGAAGAGCGATCACATTGGACTAGCATGGACGACCATAAAACACCTAGACCCAAACAGCCTGAAACACAAGTATGAAGGCCGAAACTACTGGAAAGGAGATTATATATCTTTAAACACAGAAATCAAAGCCACTGATTGGAAGACAGTATTGGGAGATTTGGACACCAACAGTTTTTGGCAGGAGTTGGAGCAAAGAATTGAAGACCTTAGTAAGAGGAATGTACCAGAGAAGAGACCACCAAATAAGAACCAGAGACCAAGATGGCTGACCAAGCCTGTTCGGAAAGCAATACAGAAGAAGAGGAAATTTTACTTAAAGTACTGTAGACTACGCAGAGAAAAAGATTATGCCAATTATGTTAAACAGAGAAACATCACTTCCAACTTGTGTAACGAAGCCAAGAAAAATTATGAGCGAGGTCTTGTTGATGTATTCAAGAGCAACCCCAAGAAGTTTTATGGGTACGTGCACGAGAAACAGAAGGTCAAAGCTGGAATAACTCGATTAGCCAAAGGAGAAGGTATGTTAAAGGGATCGTTCACTCTAGGTTCTAGGGTTATTTCCAGTTAATTTAGGTTAAAATTACGCTACATAAAAAGTTTTATGGTTCAATCACCATTAGAAATATTATTACAAAATGTTTTAAAACTAACGACTACAGTTTGATTACAACGACGGTGGCGCCACTGGCGGTCACACGATCTGACGAGTTGCGCAAAACAAATTTTCAGCCAAGGGCTACAGACCGAGGGTGTTTCTTATTTATTAATTTAAAAGCAAAAGGATTGTAATATCTTATAAACGACATATAGTTTCAGTTATAATATGGATAAA
>NW_014578687.1:33867-35575 GCF_000485595.1 Priapulus caudatus
AAAAAAATTTAACGGTTGTGGATAAAATATATAAAAATATAAAAAAAAAAGGAATGATGAGAAGAAGGAAAAAGAAAAAAAAAGGTTTAAGTTAAAAATACGCTACATAAAAAGTTTTATGGTTCAATCACCATTAGAAATATTATTAAAAAATGTTTTAAAACTAACGAATACAGTTTGACTACAACGACGGTGGCGCCACTCAAAGTGCACAATCTGATGAGTTGCGCAAAAACCACTTTCCAGCCAAGGGCTACAGACCGAGGGTGTTTCTTATTTATTAATTTAAAAGCAAAAGGATTGTAGTATCTTATTAGCCCTCGGTCTGTAACGTGCAAAATAAATTGTCAAATACGCAACTTTTTCGGGGTGGCAGCACGGTCGCGGGTGTCATGGCGCCGTTCAAATTTTGTAGCGTTGATGTGTAATTAATTATAACAATTAAATTAGGTATCTGGTAACAAATACGTGTGGGTATAGACGATTTGTTATACAGTAAGTACAGTTGTATGCAGTAAAGTTCTAGAGTCTACTATCCCTTTAACAGACAACGACCAAGAAGCAGCATCATTACTGAACAACTATTTCAAGTCGGTGTTTGTAAGGGAGCCAGTGGGTAACGTCCCGAATTTTGTAGATAAAGTGCAACCTGGTACAAGCTTAAACAGTATTGAGATTACAGCTGCACAAGTGAAAAATAAGCTGAGAGAACTAGAGCCAGGCAAGTCACCAGGACCTGATGGAATACACTCGAAACTGCTAAAAGAATGTGCTGATGGACTTGCATTGCCACTCACATTAATATTCCAAAAATCCTTACAGGAAGGGACCCTACCAACAAAGTGGAAAAAGCACAGGTTTCGCCCATCTTCAAAAAAGGGAGTAGGACGGCTGCTGAGAACTACAGACCAGTTTCACGAACATGTGTGTGTCGTAAGGTCATGGAATTGCTATGCGTGATGAAGTAGTAAAATTCATAGATGAGTACAAATTGTTTACAGAACACCAACATGGATTTACGTCGAGGAGGAGCTGTCTGACTAATCTCCTAGAGACATTTTTCACTCATAAACTGGATTGAAAGCTTTCTTGTGGGGCGCCCGATGAGGCATAGCGTTCGAGGACTGTACTCGGAATGGTGCTCAGTAGATAGCGGGGTTCCGCAAGGATCGGTTCTAAGACCACTACTGTTCCTGGTATATGTAAACGATATCCCGGACATAGCGATTTGTGATATGAAAATGTTTGCGTATGATGCAAAAATTTGGAAATCTATATTGACAGCAACGGACTGCATGTTACTGCAGCATGACCTGAATATGATGTGTGAATGGTCAAGGAATTGGCTATTAAAGTTTCACGTCGGGATGTGCAAACGGATGCATTTAGGAGGAAATAACGAGCAGTTTGCGTACTCAATGACCGATGAGGCTGGGACAAAAAGTGTTAGATAAGATTACTGAAGAAAAATACCCTGGGATATGGATAAATAGCGAACTGAAGCCCACTCTACAGTGTACCAGCCCAGCTAACACATAACGTTTTCCTAACGTTATGTTCTGGTTTTATTTTGGTTTGGTTTGAATTAAACCTTCTAAGAACGTTCATCAAACGTTATAAATAAAGTTATATATAGGTTCTTGACAAACGTTTGTCGCAAACGTTGTGTCAACCACCATTTAACGTTTTGTTATAGTTGCGAAATGGT
>NW_014578687.1:37078-41900 GCF_000485595.1 Priapulus caudatus
TATATTTAAGTAAAAAAAGAACGTAATAGTAACGTAAATACAAACGTTATATTAACGTAATTGTGTCGGGTTTTTTTAACGTTATCAGAACCACGAACAATAACGTTATTTTCAAGTTTTTAGTACGTTAGGAAAACGTTATTTTTAACGTTATAAAAACGTTATAAAAACCCGACACAATTTCGTATTTATAACGTTGGTGTATAACGTTATCCAAACCAAAACATAACCTTAAAATAACGTTATGTGAACGTTTTTGTGTTAGCTGGGAGAGCAGCGAACAAAGCGAAGGAAGTACTGAGATTGATCAAGAAAACATTCAAGTACGTAGATAAAAGGTGTTTCCTTATCCTGTACAAGACGTTCATCAAACCCCACCTAGAGTACTGTGTGCAAGCCTGGTCACCCTAGCTACTATAAGAAAGATATGGACCTGTTAGAAAAAGTGCAAAGGAGGGCAACCAAGCTAGTCCACTCTATACGTAACCTGGAATACGAGAGGAGACTGGAAATCCTAGGTCTATATTCACTGGAACAGAGGAGAGTGAGGACCTGATCGAACCTTACAAAATTTTAACAGACAGAGAAAACATTAATAGCAACCAATTTTTTACACAGGCAACCGGAACCACCAGGGGTAATCCCCTAAAACTATTCAAAAATAGATTCAGGCTGCAATTGCGACAGCACTTCTTCAGCCAATGAGTGGTGAATGCATGGAACGCACTGCCAACATTTGTTGTCGAGGCCAAGACGGTCTTACAAACTAGACTTACATTAAACAGATATGGGTATTATAATAGGCCAGGCCTAAACTCAACCCATCTAACCTTAACCTAACCCTCCGCGAAAATGTAAAGAGAGTGTAAAGAGGACGCGATGTCTGTTTATACACGAGTAATGGCGGCGCATTGCATGCCGAGATGAGCTACTGCCGGCCTCCTAGCCTCCGTTTCGAGGCCCGCCAGCAAAATTTTTTTTCCCACTTGAGCTCCGGACCACAGCCAATCAGCGCACTCCATTCACTCGACTTCCTCGAAGCAACAATGTAATATTTATACACCCTAACACTAACCCTAACCCTAACCCTAACCCGAACCCGAACCCGAACCCTAACACTAGCTATAATCCAACCAGGTTTGTCTTATATACGCACCATATATTACAAAACACTATCTGTGGTGGATCCGGAACTCTCGTGGGGAAAAAAATTTCGCGGCCCGCCAAGCCAAGCATAATGCACGCGGGCATGACGTCACACACACACGACTACAGTGATCGATCGAAAGTAGCGCCGTTTGGGATTTTCGGATGATACGTCCTCTTTACACTCTCTTTACATTGTTACGGAGAGAACATTTCCTGCAGGATTTCACGAGATATCTCTGGCGGGAGTAGGTAAGGACAAAGGACAGAGTTATAATTCAAACAAGTGACCATTTATCTACACATAGATACCAAGATGGAAGCTGTTGGATGTGTATTCGTACTGTGAAGGTGTGAAATGAAGCAAGCGTCGAGCGAATTTTGAGATCACGCTTTCCTACCTGCTCTCTTATTCATGTTGTTTGTGCACAGTGCTGGCGTGCGGTGTACTTGTGTATTACAGATGAGCATTTGACCGGCATTTACAGGTGATTATAAGCGAAATAGAGTAGAAAAACATTAAGACTTTGGTAGTAAATACATTTCGTGTTTATTTACTTTTTTTATTGAGACGTTCCAAGTGTCTATGGGCATACGTCTCCACAGCGGTCAGTGGATGGTCTGTAGTTTTAGAAGATAACAATGAAGACTTTGTTCAAAATAAGAACTATCGGCGGCTAAATAAGAGCAATATACAGACCTTTGAATTTCTTGACTAGTCAGTCAAAGGGCTTGTTGGGGGTTCATTATGCAGAGCTTCCAATTGAAATGGCCCATGAAATTGTCAAGTGGAATTGTGTTTTTCGGAACCGGCCAAAGGAAAAATGTCTGCCCTCTTACATGCAGCGCCCTCCTGATGCATCCGGCATTCAGGCGCGTGCAATAATAAACAGAATTGAGAATTGTGTTGCAGTTTTGTGGCTCTTCGACGCACGTGCATTGACGCTAACAAGACTGTTTTTCAAAGCAGCGAGGCACTTAGAACGGTCTCAAAAAGATAATATTCACACAATTTTCACAATGATCGACCTGACTGCCTGTGTGCAAAAATAATGAACGTATGTATAACATATACGGTTAGTGTACTTACTGTGACATATCTGTGACTAACTGACACCACTAAATTGGTAAAATGTTCCATGCACCTTAAGAAATGCTGAGAAATTACGAGGTTATCATCGCAGAACTCCCGAACACCGTACGTCACAAAGCTATATGTAAACAAACACGCGTGTTAGGTGCCTTCCTCCGATATCCATTTCGAGGCCCGCAAAGCCAAGCATAAAGCGCGCGGGCAAGACGTCGCACACACAGCTGCGTTCATTGGCTAAAACAATCGAGTACCGCGGTTATGGATTTTCGGAATTATTTAATTTTAAGATGGTAATGTTCAATGAATGACGCACTCGTTCACTTCCGACAGCAAGTGAAAAGGCCGAAAATTTTCCACTTCGATGCGAAATGCATCGGCCGGGCATTTAATTATTTACGAAAAGTAAACAGGCTGGCGAAATACAGTAGGTACAGTAACTGGTCACGTCGGTGATGCCCCATTCATGTCCATCAACGAAGAAGGCGAGGTTTATTCTGATTACGGAGATGCGAAAATGCAACAGAAGGACGTAGCGCAGTGCGCTAAACAGCGTGTTATTTTCATATTTGTCGCAAACTCTATCGTAGGAAACTGTTCTAACATAGCAGAATGCCCTAGTTCATGAGATCGGCGATTTGGTGGTCCAATGGTTAAAAATATCAAAATCTGGTGCGTCGTAGGCTGTGATTAGAAGACACAAAGTGTCAATCCTCGGCGCGCCTCGGCATCATGGTCGCATCACGTCCAGAAATGGATGAACAGGGGAGCAAAATGTACCTGGGCTGCCGAAGGCAACTCCGCGTGCCGCGGGCACGCCAGCACTAGGGGGGTCTGGGAGCATGTTCTCTTAGGAAATTGTGAAATATTTAAGCCATTTTCCTGCAATCTGAGGCATACTGTGCCTGTGGGCCATATATATTCTGATGTCTGATGACACTATCTCAACCCTAGACTCAACCCAACAATTTTGGATTTAAAACACTTCACGATTTTTTTTCTGGGCCTGCAAACGTGGGGGGGGGCATACGCCGGCTCCGCCTTATGCTGGATACGCCACTGCTATAGGCAATCGGTCGCAGAGCCTCGTCGGGCTACAGTGGTACTGGTAGTAGCCTGACCAGGCTCTCTACGACTGTTTCACGTCGTAGGAATGCCACGTATAGCCACGTATAGCCACGTATAGCCACGTATAGCCACTTCTCGCTGCGTAGTGAGAAGCGAGAAAGTAACTTGTCGCTTCACTGTTAGAGCTGCGTAGTGAGAAGTGAGGAAGTAACTTGTCAGTTCACTGTTAGAGCTGCGTAGTGAGAAGCGAGGAAGTAACTTGTCACTTCACTGTTAGAGCTGCGTAGTGAGAAACCACAAACTCCGCGGGGGGAGTTACCACAAACTCCGCGGGGGAAGTTACCAGAAACTCCGCGGGGGGAGTTAACACCAACTCCGCGGGGGGAGTTAACACAAACTCCGCGGGGGAGTCTCAATACACTCCACGGGGGGAGTCTCAACACACTCCTAGCTCCTCATCAACACGCGCCATACAATACGTCTCCTAGCTTATCAACGAACCGATACGATACGCATACTGATACGATACGCATACTGATACGATACGATACGCATCCATACGATACGATACGATACGCATACTGATACGATACTGATACTGATACGCATACCGATACGATACGCATACTATACGCATACGATACGTATACTGGAAAAGGTACTTAGCTTGATGTACAGCTTGTTGTCCAGGGCCTCCACTCTACGTACTCGACGAACCAGTTCACATCACTATATCCTGTCGACTGCGCCAAAATGTAAGGGTTTGATCCTTACGTCGGTCGGTGTCCTGGTCGTCTGGTAGAATGAAGCACTGAGTTGATCCCAGACGGTCCTTATATATCTTGGCAGCCGTGGCCTTGCCTGGGCTTGCCGGGAATCCTAGGTCGAAGCCTGAGTATGAATCCTGTAGATTCCGGTAGCATGGCTTCGACCCGTATGTGGCGGTAGACACCTTACAGTACTTGTAAGTTGTTGTTGGTGCTACAGATGCTGGTTGTCGGCTGACCTGACAGTTGACATGTAGGCAAATTACTACAATTATTATGGAGTCATCTAATGTGGCCCACCTATACACGTACCTTGATTTCTTGATTTAATCCATGCAGAACCCATCCGTCTAAACGATGCGGCAAGTTCTACGAATTAACACACCACTCGTCCACGTCCTCGCTATCTCAGTCTTGGTTCGACCCATAACAAATCATTCAAGTGACCGCGTATCTACGTCACGTACGTGTAATAATGATGCCGTACAAACACGACACGCTCCGTGTATAGTATTCGTCTCTTCGCTACTTCTCCAGATAACTTATTGCGATAACATACATCTATTCCGTGTATAAAAGCACACGAATTAACAATAACACGTATCGTACGTGCATTCTCTCGGCCATGCTGTCCTAGATAATGGCGGCAGGTTGACCGGCCTGTAAGCGGGGTCATACGGGGTCATGCGGGGTCACGCGCGCGACTTATGTACTATAACTCGAATGAAGCTCGGTTGTAATATAATATATA
>NW_014578687.1:46894-53316 GCF_000485595.1 Priapulus caudatus
CACTGTTAGAGCTGCGTAGTGAGAAGCGAGGAAGTAACTTGTCACTTCACTGTTAGAGCTGTGTAGTGAGAAGCGAGGAAGTAACTTGTCGCTTCACTGTTAGAGCTGCGTAGTGAGAAGCGAGGAAGTAACTTGTCACTTCACTGTTAGAGCTGCGTAGTGAGAAGCGAGGAAGTAACTTGTCACTTCACTGTTAGAGCTGAGTAGTGAGAAGCGAGGAAGTAACTTGTGGCTTCACTGTTAGAGCTGCGTAGCGCAATATACACATATTTACTCGTGACGCTTTAGACACCTTATATACGGGTAACTTAGTTGTCGCGTTAGCCTTTGTGCGTGATAGTATATAATACCATGATAATACTCCTTGTGCATGTAGGACAATGGACCAACGATCTGTGGGGATAAAGACAGTGACCCAGAGCTGATGAAGCTATTGGGTGCAACACAAGGTCGAGGTTTCCGGTAAGTTGTGAGTCCCCTATTGGCAGCACAATCAGTGGATATTCAGTGTTTCCCCTGGCCAAAAAGGTCTGTGAGGTGGAAAATGTTTTTTGTGATTGTGCTTTTTGAGGTCTAGCAATGTGAGCAGTGCAGGTGCTGGCTGGCCAAGCTAGGGGGGGTCTGAGGGTATGCTCCCCCGGAAACTTTTTTGAACAAATGGTGCAATTTGGTGCATTCTAAGCTATTCTGAACACATTGTATGAGACTCTTGAATCTCTTTTTCAAGTTGTCAAAAGTTTCGTCAGCGAGGCGGTGTTTTGGACAAAGTTCTGTGTGACGGCTAAGAATTTGAGCGAGGCGGCCCGCCTCGCTCGTGTCAATGCAGGGGAAACACTGGATATTAGCAAGATGATATTAGTGTATTGGTCAGATATGGTTTACTCAGTAAAAAAAAGATAACCCACTCCAGTAGGACTGGATCCAAGCAGCTGGCTTGATTCAAATTGCGGAATTTAGATTGGCATTGGGTCGGTGTTCCCAGCAGTTTTCTGATTGACGCGATCCAGATAAGGCACTCATGCATGCACGTATGCACACACGCACGCTCGCATACATGCACCTACGCGCGTACGTATGCATGCATGCATGCATGCATGCTCGCACACACGTACGCACGCATGCACGCACGTATGTAGGCATGCACGCGTACGTACGCACGCATTAATGCATCAGGGCCGTATCCAGAGGTTAGACAGAGGGGGGTTACAAAATGGCAATGCGAAGCTTCGCCCCGAGCTGCGAAGCGGTGAGTGGGGGGAGAGTCCGGCCAATTTTTTAACATGCTTATCTTCTTTTTTTTTTAACATGCTTAGATGCTATTTCCTGGCATCTAGTTCACTTCAATTCTTGTTGAATTCATACAAAAGACAGTGTATATCACCATAACAATATTAACATCAATCAAATAAAATGAGATTTGTAACAAACTCGTCTCTGGTGTTGGGAATTATGACTAATTATCTCCGTGGTGTGATCCATCCAATCTAGATACTAGGATGATGACCTGTGACTCTTTGAAATTATAGTGTTAACTAAAACTGTTACAGTAGTAGAGTGAAGCCGCAAAGCAACAATAACGAGCATTTGAATTTATGCTCGCCCTACGTGCATACTCGAAAGGCTTCTGGAATGCCCACAACTGCTCAATTGACCGATTCCACGCTTTATCCTCTACCCATAGGGCACTGTCAGCATTTTTTTTTCAACAGGGCAGCGATTTCGATCAAAAGGGGCCGCGAGGCGGCGCTGTTCGCGCTTCGCGCGGATATCCGGCTGCAGATCGTCAAGAATAAAGAGAGATATCCCTAATAAAGTTATAGATTATTAAAAAAAAATTAATAAAAAGTTAAAGTGATAAGTTTATAGATTTCATTAATAAAGTTTTATCAGTAGACCTGTGTTTATAATTAGGAGAGCGCCCTTGCACGTAGGGTACAAAACACCTACTTTATGCCCTCGTGTCCTTCCCCTTGCCTCCCCTGTCTCTCGCTCAGTCTCCTTCTTTTTCTACCGCCCCCAGCTATCTTCCCTGCCGCCTTTCCTCAGTCTCCCATTCCCTCTCCCCCTCAGCAAGCTATATTATGAAGTTTTCATCAGACGGCACTGAATGCCTAACACGGGTGCGCGCGCATGCGCAATAACTCCCGAGAGCAATCGTATGTTGCAAAGATTATGCATTTAAAATAAAGAGGAGTTATCCTAGGATAGACTAATATGATAATGTTCCATTAGTTGACATCATTTAAGAAATCGGAGGAAGACCTTGCATGCAAGGTCCCCGCTGCGTATACCAGCCAGTACACAATCTGGCTACGTTAGCGTGTTAGCGCATGCACAATGTCGCACCAGAGAAGTTATATTTTGTGATTAATATACATTTAAAATGGTTAGGGGATATCTCAGCATAGATTTGCTTAATAAACCTTTATCAGTAGATCTGTGTTTATAATAAGGAGGGTGCCCTAGCATGTAGGGTACATAACACCTACTTTAATTATGCCCCGCGTCTTTCCCCTTGCCTGCCCTGTCCCACGCTCAGCCTCCTTCTTCTTCTACCGCCCCAGCTATATTCCCTGCAGCTTTTCCTTAGTCTCCCACCCCCTCTCCCACGCAGCAAGTTATATTATGAAGTTTGCCTCAGACGGCACTGCACGCCTAACACGGTGCGCGCGCATGCGCACTATCTTCCGAGAGCAATCGTATTTTGCAAAGATTATGCATTTAAAATGAAGAGGAGTTATCCTAGCATAGATTTATATGATAACATTCCATCTGTAGACATCATTTAAGAAATACGAGGAAGACCTTTCATGTAAGATCCTGGCTGCGTATACCAACCAGTACACAATCTGGCTACGTTAGTGTGTTAGCGCATGCGCAATATCGCACCAGAGGAGTTATATTTTGTGATGAATATACATTTAAAATGGTTAGGGGATATCTCAGCATAGATTTCCCTAATAAACTTTTACCAGTAGACCTGTGTTTATGATTAGGAGAGCGCCCTGGCATGTAGAGTACAAAACACCTACTTTGTGGCTTCGCGTCATTTCCCTTGCCTCCCCTGGCCTTCGCTCAGCCTCCTTCTTCTTCGACCGCCCCAGCTATCTTCCCTGCCGCATTTCCTCAGTCTCCCATCCCTTCTCCCCCGCAGCAAGCTATATTATACAGTTTTAATCAGACGGCACTAAACGCCTAACACGGTGCGCGCATGCGTAATATCTCCCGAGAGCAATCGTATTTTGCAAAGATTATGCATTTAAAATGAAGAGGAGTTATCCTAGCATAGATTTATATGATAACATTCCATCAGTTGACATCATTAAAGAAATCGGAGGAAGACCTATCATGTAAGGTCCCCGCTGGGTACACTAGCCAGTACACAATCTGGCTACGTTAGTGTGTTAGCGCATGCGCAATATCTCACCAGAGGAGTTATATTTTGTGTTGAATATGGTTTTAAAATGGTTAGGGGTACCTCAGCATAGATTTCCCTAATAAACTTTTATCAGTAGACCTGTGTTTATAATTAGGAGAGCGCCCTAGTATGTAAGACACAAAACACCTACTTTATGCCCTCGCGTCCTTCTTCTTGCCTCCCCGGTCCCACGCTCAGCCTCCTTCTTCTTCTACCGCCCCCAGCTATCTTCCCTGCAGCTTTTCCTCAGTCTCCCACCCCTCTCCCCCGCAGCAAGTAATATTATGAAGTTTGCCTCAGACGGCACTGCACGCCTAACACGGTGCGCGCGCATGCGCAATATCTTCCGAGAGCAATCGTATTTTGCAAAGATTATGCATTTAAAATGAAGAGGAGTTATCATCCCCTTGCCTCCCCTGTCCCTCGCTCAGCCTCCTTCTTCTTCTACCGCCCCAGCTATCTTCCCTGCCGCCTTTCCTCAGTCTCCCATCCCCTCTCCCCAGCAGCAAGCTATATTATGAAGTTTGCCTCAGACAGCACTGCACGCCTAACACGGTGCGTGCGCATGCGCAATATCTCCCGAGAGCAATCGTATTTTGCAAAGATTATGCATTTAAAATGAAGAGGAGTTATCCTAGGATAGATTTACATGACAACATTCTATCAGTTGACATCTTTTAAAACATCGGAGGAAGACCATGCATGTAAGGTCCCCGCTGCGTATACCAGCCAGTACACAATTTGACTACGTTAGCGTGTGAGCGCATGCGCAATAACTCACCAGATAAGTTATATTTTGTGAGGAATATACATTTAAAATGGTTAGGGGATATCTCAGCATAGATTTTCCTAATAAACCTTTATTAGTAGATATGTGTTTATAATAAGGAGGGCGCCCTAGCATGTAGTGTACAAAACCCCTACTTTATGCCTTCACGTCCATCCCCTTGCCTCTCCTGTCCCTCGCTCAGCCTCCCTCTTCTTCTACCGCCCCCAGCTATCTTCCCTGCCGCCTTTCCTCAGTCTCCCATCCCCTCTCTCCAGCAGCAAGCTATATTATGACGTTTTCATCTGACGTCACTGAATGCCTAACACGGTGCGCCCGCATGCGCAATATCTCCCGAAAGCAATCGTATTTTGCAAAGATTATGCATTTAAAATGAAGAGGAGTTATCCTAGGATATATTTATATAATAACATTCCATCAGTTGACATCATTTAAGAAATCGGAGGAAGATCTTGCATGTAAGGTCCCCGCTGCGTATACCAGCCAGTACACTCTGGCTACGTTAGTGTGTTAGCGCATGCGCAATATCTCACCAGAGGAGTTATATTTTGTGATGAATATACATTTAAAATGGTTAGAGGATATCTCCGCATAGATTTCCCTACTAAATCTTTATCAGTAGATCTGTGTTTATAATAAGGAGGGCACTCTAGCATGTAGGGTACAAAACACCTACTTTATGCCATCGCGTCCTTCCCCTTGCCTCCCCTGTCCCTCGCTTAGACTTCTTCTTCTTCTACCGCCTCCAGCTATCTTCCCTGCCGCCTTTCCTCAGTCTCCCATCCCCTCTCCCCAGCAGCAAGCTATATTATGAAGTTTTCATCTGACGGCACTGAATGCAGTCCGTCCGTCCGTCCGTCCGTCCGTCCGTCCGTCCGTCCGTCCGTCCGTCAACAGTCTTCGGTCAACGATAACTCAGGAACCGTTTGACCCACATGTTTGAAATTGGGTATAGTTGTAATTGCTATGCTCCCATATGGAACGTTCTATTTTGAAGCACGCCAGTCGACGTACTTTCGAGCCACGGCAATTTATTATGCAAATTAGGTAGGGTTTGGCAATTATATAGCATATTATATAAACACAAACAGTATGTGGTGTCACACTCGTCTGGTTCGTTTTACAAGATTTCATTGACAATATCTTTAATGCAAAATTGGTATTTCCTCTCCACTCTGCCGATAAAACGTCTATATTAGAGTAAAGATTTACAAAACATGTCGGAACGCAGCATAACCTATTTATTTTAAGCGCCATCGCTACAAAGCGGGTATAGCGCCATCTACGGTCACAAATTGTGATTCATTTTGGTTTATAAATTATTATTGCGATATACAGATGGCAATCGTTTCTATAATGTACGTCGATGGTTGCTCAATTAAAACTGACTTCTTCTTACTCACTCATTTGTGTCCTTTTTTTGTGGTGAGCTACAGTGACACTTTCATTATATGATTGTTTATTAATCAGAAGTTATTTACACTATAAATGTTGTTATTAGTGTTTTGTTGTGTTATGTAATAGTGGTTTACATTATAATATGGTTAATGCCTATAATATGATCAAGAGTGAATAAACACAAATTTATTTTTATTCACTCATAATATGATAATAATACACTAAGGAATACAATGAATTTGTATAGAATTCTAATCAATTAAAATAAATGTTATTTTTTATAATATCACAACATTATATTGCAGTTTTGCTTAATGCATGGCAGTTTCTTCATGAATCAAATTATTAGTATTATACAACTACATTATTTTCACATTTCTTACTGCTATATCTATATATATGGAGGGAACATTGCAGACATTGTATATAATCTCATTGACTCGCAACGAGTGGGCGTTGGCATATAGGACGCCTTGACAAATATACAATGCCGAATTATAGACAGTACATTCTGCTGAGTAATTCCCGTCCCCCCAAATATGCAAATATCGATATAGCGAGTATAGAGTATAGGGCAAAGTGTAGCGAGAACAGATTATAAGCTACGTCTACACGACGAACCTTAACTCGAGTTAAGGTAACTCGAGTTAGCGTTAACTCGAGTCAGCTTAACCTCCACGATAGGCGGCAGCACTAGTACGATGTACGTACACACGCACGCACACACTCATGCACGCACGTGTACGTACACACGCACGCACACACTCATGCACGCACGTGTACGTGCACTCGCACGCACGCACGCACGTGTACGTGCAC
>NW_014578687.1:53326-62122 GCF_000485595.1 Priapulus caudatus
TCGGACTCCCACCCTTCTCTCCCCCAGCAAGTTATATTATGAAGATTGCTTCAGACAGCACTGCACGCCTAACACGGTGCGCGCGCATGCGCAATATCTTCCGAGAGCAATCGTATTTTGCAAAGATTATGCATTTAAAATGAAGAGGAGTTATCTTAGCATAGATTTATATAATAACATTCCATCAGTTGACATCATTAAAGAAATCGGAGGAAGACCTTGCATGTAAGGTCCCCGCTGGGTATACCAGCCAGTACACAATCTGGCTACGTTAGTGTGTTAGCATATGCGCAATATCTCACCAGAGGAGTTATATTTTGTGTCGAATATGCTTTTAAAATGGTTAGGGGGTACCTCAGCATAGATTTCCTTAATAAACCGTTATCAGTAGACCTGTGTTTATAATTAGGAGAGCGCCCTAGCATGTAGGATACAAAACACCACCTACTTTATGCCCTCGCGTCCTTCTCCTTGCCTCCCCTGTCCCCACCGCTCAACCTCCTTCTTATTTTACCGCCCCAGCTATGTTCTCTGCAGCCATTCCTCAGTCTCCCATCCCCTCTCCCCCGCAGCAAGCTATATTATGAAGTTTGCCTCAGACGGCACTGCACGCCTAACACCGTGCGCGCGCATGCGCAATATCTCCCGTGAGAAATCGTATTTTGCAAAGATTATGCATTTAAAATAAAGAGGAGTTATCCTAGGATAGATTTATATGATAATATTCCATCAGTTGACATCATTTAAGAAATCGGAGAAAGACCTTGCATGTAAGGTCCCTGCTGCGTATATACCAGCCAGTACACAATCTGGCTGCGTTAGTGTGTTAGCGCATGCGCAATATCGCACCAGATGAATTATATTTTGTGATGAATATACATTTAAAATGGTTAGGGGATATCTCAGCATAGATTTTCCTAATAAACCTTTATTAATAGATCTGTGTTTATAATAAGGAGGGCGCCCTAGCATGTAGGGTACAAAACACCTACTTTATGCCCTCACGTCCATTCCCATGCCTCCCCTGTCCCTCGCTCAGCCTCCTTCTTCTACCGCCCCCAGCTAGCTTGCCTGCCACCTTTCCTCAGTCTCCCATCCCCTCTCCCCAGCAGCAAGCTATATTATGAAGTTTTGATCTGACGGCACTGAATGCCTAACACGGTGCGCGCGCATGCGCAATATCTCCCGAGAGCAATCGTATTTTGCAAAGATTATGCATTTAAAATGAAGAGGAGTTATCCTAGGATAGATTTATATGATAATATTCCATCAGATGACATCATTTAAGAAATTGGAGGAAGACCTTGCATGTAAGGTCCCTGCTGCGTATACCAGCCAGTACACAATCTGGCTACGTTAGTGTGTTAATTAGCGCATGCGCAATATCTTGCGCACTTCTACCGCCCCCAGCTATCTTCCCTGCCGCCTTTCCTCAGTCTCCCACCCCTCTCCCCCTCAGCAAGCTATATTATGCAGTTGTCTTTAGTCCGTACTGCACGCCTGAAACGGTTCTCGCGCCAGCGCAAAATATCTCCCGAGAAGTATATTATTTCCAAAAATTATGCATTTACAATGAAGAGGAGTTATCCTACATCCATCCCCATATATATATATAACAGTAAAAAAATTGAAAATAATACGCAACTGTATAATACAATGAATCATTCATTCGTTAATTCCTTCATTGATTCATGAAGAAACTGCCATGCATAAAGCAAAACTGCTACATAATGCTGTGATACCATAAAAACAACATTTATTTCAATTGATCAGAATAATACAAAAATTTATTGCATTCCCTGGTGCGTGATATGATGAGTGAATGGTGAATATATGGCGCGTCAATAAGATGAGTGAATAAAAATAAATTTGTGTTTATTCACTCCTGATCATATTATAGGCATTAACTATACCATTATGTAAACCAATATTATAGTACTATGTACTATAAGTATACTAGTACTATAGTACTAGGCAACAATAATAATATAATTTACAGTGTAAATAACTTCTGATTAATAATCAATCATATCAAAACATTTATTACTATTAAAAATATAATAAGACTCTAAATTCAATGA
This sequence comes from Priapulus caudatus, assembly GCF_000485595.1. Taxonomy (NCBI): domain Eukaryota; kingdom Metazoa; phylum Priapulida; class Priapulimorpha; order Priapulimorphida; family Priapulidae; genus Priapulus; species Priapulus caudatus. Next base: position 55,408 of record NW_014578687.1, read on the forward strand.
CTTTAATATACTATATGATCAAACTTTAATCTGTTAGGTAGACTGTAGCTCTACCATTACTTTTTATTAAAAATAAGTACATTTATTAGTTATTAAAATCCATGGACCAACCTATAGGATGCTATAGGAGTTGTATGCTATATATGGAAGGTTGTCACAACGTTTGAAATTGATCTAAAACACCTGAAATTATAAACGAACAGCTTTATCCAATCACTCTTACAATACCACATTATAATAAGACAATGCTTTGCAACGAAGTGCTGCAAAGCTAAAATATTGGAGTGTATGCACAAACATTTTTGAGAAATACATCCAAACAAGTCCAGCTTGACTGAGCAGCAATAACGCAGGGGGTAAGATTGTCTCGATGGATCGGATAAATTTATACGCAAACAACAATGCACTTTTATAAACAAACAATGTTTTGTTGTATCGCGAAGGAAAGAATGCTAATTATTAGCAACACATCACATAAATGAATCAAGATGATCTACAAACCTTAAACGAAACAATTTGTTTGAGTTAACCACATTCATCTCTCAATTACAGAATCACAACGTCTTGGAATGACCTATCTGACAGTGATTTATACAGGCATAAAGACAAGTAAAGCTGAACTACAAAAAATGATTTGTCCACACGTGTCCACGTAAAACCGCCACGGAATTTAATCCGAACCAAAGCCATGCTGCTGAGATATATCATTTGCCTTCAACATGGTAATTTACCATTCCGACTTTCGTAAATAACAGGCACCCTAGGCTAATCATTTTTGCGAATGGACGTTCTAAAAACACTGCGTAGAAACGTACGAAGTGCATAAAAGCTACACATTTTGGCATGTTAACCTGACAAACCACATCTACCTTCAACACAACTAGCAACAATATTCAAGTAAGGGCCGTGGTTTTCTCACTCGTTGAGACAAACAGAACTATAGCGTACCGAAGTGTGACATCACGGTGTCATGACAACGACATGTTCTACAACCATGGCTCCATTCATTAACTGCTGTGAAATGTTAGTACGTACGTAAAACACGAGTGCTGTGCTGACTGCAGACAGCTGTAAAGCATCGGGGTTTGCAAGTCGTATTTACATATTGTAATTAATTATTGTTTTATTTTATTATTATTAGTTTTTTTTTAATTATTATTTATATTTTTTTCATTGTTTTTTAATTCCATCCTTCGAAATATATAAAAATTGATTAATGACTCTACGATGATGGTTACATCGCGGTACAAACCGACGCAGTTAATGTTCCAGAGCATATGATTGTTAGACCATAGGTCTGTTGTCATGTTCACCGCCTGACGTCATCACTTGGGCTCGTTAGGGATCTGAAGCTCAGCTGTGAAGGTCTTGTGCGCTTCTCTGTCTCGTTTGTCGATTGTAGACAGTTCGATGTAACGAACGTTGCTGGGAGTAGTAGCAGCGTATGTTTATTCACATCCAGCTGCGGTGGCCTGCCTCAATGAACTGCCGCACAGTACTGACCAAAAAAGAGGGACAGGGTGTTTACTGTTGAGGTATGGTGTGTTAGCAAATTATGACAGAATAGGAGAGAGAAAAGGGTGTACAGTTTGAGGTATGTGTAGCAATTTTGCAGAACAGGAGAGGCAAAGGTGTACAAGTATTGAGGTATTGTGTAGCCACATTTGCACAGAATAAGAGAGAGAAGCAGTGTTACAGTTGAGGTATGATGTCGCAATTTGCAGATATGAGAGAGAAAGGTGTACATAGTTGAGGTATGTGTAGCGACATTTGCAGATAGAGAGAGAAAGGGTGTACGAAGTTGATGTATGTTGTAGAACATTTGCAGCAGACAGGAGAGAGTAAGGGTGTAAAGTTGAGGTATGTGTAGCACATTTGCAGAATAGGAGAGAGAAGGGGTGTACAAGTTGAGGTATGTGTAGCACATTTGCAGATAGGAAGAGAGAAAGGGTGTACAAGTTGAGGTATTGTGTAGGCATGTGCAGATATGGACAGAGAGAGAAGGGCTTGACAAGTTGAGGTTGTGTAGATATATGCGAGAATAGGAGAGAGAAGGGGTACAGTTGAGTATGTGTGAATTGGGCAGAATAGAAGAGAAGTGTACAATTTGACGGTATGTTGTGCCAATATGCATGAATTAGGAAGAGAAAGCGTGTACAACTACAGTTGGGTATGTTATAGCCACGAGGCAGAATAGGGGAGAAGAGCAAAGGGTGTTACAAGTCGGTAGCAGTCAGGAAGGGAAGAGGGACAGGGTGTACTAATTGTGGCATGCGTAGACGATAAGACCAGAGAAGAAATCACAATAGATGCTTTCAATTATTCGGACAAACAGATCTGCTGTCAAACTGACGTAGCCTGCGAACTTTGAAGAAGTTGGAAAAGAAAAGATCATATTATTGCCTATTCATCAAGTATTTTAATGTTACTTGCTGTCTAACCTTGCTAAAAGCACCCCACCCCAACCAACAGCCAGAAAGCCCATGAACTTGCAAAGATAAAGATCTGTTATAAACATTATTCACGATTTCACCCAGAAAACCATAATACCTTCACTACACTGGCCATCACTTATCAAGGAGAATTTTTTTTTACACTTTTACGTCTTTAACCTGTAGTGAAGCTTCATTGAGCGTGCTTGTATTCACGTTTCTTAAGATGGATGGACAGACGAACGCACCTGCCCCAGGAGAAGATGCATCTCCAGTTCCGCGAACCTGCGACCGACGCACGACCTCGTGCCGAATCCGAAAGGCAGGTATGCGAAGGGATGAGTCTCCTGCTTCCGTCCGGAAGCATCCCGAAGCCAACGCTCCGGCTTGAATTCCCCCGCATCCTCAAAGTAGTTTGAATCCCGGCAGAGATTCGGCGTTGCTCCCGCTATTACAGTCTGTGCATACGCATGCAAAACACATTTTTATACTACGCAGTTTTTACGCAAGTTATTTCATGAATAATAAGCATTTTACAAACAAACAAATGCAAAAATGATCTTATTAATTATATGTTACTTTGCACGTGCATGACAAATAATTGGAATAAATGAGAGTGCAGCACAGGTGGAGTAACCTCGGATTTCAAAGGCATCTCAACCACTAAAAACTTCTCGATACACAATGCAATATATATCGTATCATCGTTACGCATTCATAAAACCATTTGTGTCACACTATGTGATTAATTTGACATCATGACACTAGCTTTCATTGGCTGCTGAGTGCTGATTAACACCAGAGGTAGGCATGTCTAGCTAAGTGTGACCATATTTTACTATTCTCTCACCCCTTTAGGGAGCTTGTATCCCCTAATCACGGTATCTTGATCCAATACGCGATTGTATCCTCCAGCTATCTGATACAACCTGCACATAGTAATTGCTATTAATATCGTCACATACAAATTGGGCAATATCTATAATTACACAAATATGTAATATATGTATATATGCATATATATAAATGTATATATATATATATATATGAATTTATATAGTATATATACACACACCGTACAATGTGCAGACAATGAAACACACTTACAAACTCTGGACGGCTAAAAAAAATTTCCCACTTCAGTTCCGGACCACAGCCAATCAGCGCACTCCATTCACTCGACTTCCTCGAAGCAACAATGTAAAATGAATACACACTATACCTAACCCTAACCCCAACACGTAACCGAACCCTAACACTAACTATAATCCAACTATATATATACGAACCATATATTACAAAACACTATCTATGGTGGGTCTGGAACTCAAGTGGGGAAAAAAATTACTTACAAAAACACTTTACAATAACAAACATGACATAAACACCATCCGCTATTTTACATCAGAACATGGTTACTGACACATATTGACTGAAAACACCATGTAAACACATAACAAAATATCAGTGTTGCAGTACAAAAGTGCGCTACATGGAAGTACAACCGGATAACTTATGACCCCTTAACTAATGGAGTGAAGGAAATCTACCTGAGGGTCTCTTTAACACATGCTTTCAGGTAGTGAAGATCGATAAGGTGTTTCTGAGTGATCTGTTCCCGCCTGCCATCTGGGACAACCCTGACCAACTCTGCGTACAGTCTCTCCTGCACATCTGGATTGCGAGCAAGCTCATACAGGCACCACTGGAATGCGGTCGTCGTCTGAAAGCGAACATGAACAATGTACAATCCAAACCGTCTGTGCAGAGAAGCCACAAGTGTTCGTTATAGACTTGTGTCCACACTACAGGGGTGCTTTCAATGTTTATCATTAAAGGGAAACTTATGTCTTTTACAGACTGGTGACTATTCTATAGATGGTTTCACTGTAACACTGACCAAAATTTAAGCAGGGTTTTGTTCTACTGAGGTGCTCAGCTAACACAAGTCTGACCTTACTACAATATTATGATGAACTGGATACTTCAGTTTTGCTACAGCTGTCTGTTGCTGCCAACGTTTAATACCTTGATTACATCTTACCGTGTCAACAGCTCCTGTCATGACATCTATAGCGGTGGCGTACACTTGTTTAATGGTGAGCTCCTTGTTCGTAGCCAACTGCCGGACAAGCCCCCCTGCTTCCTCTTCCTTACCATCCTCCTCCGCCATCGCATTCAGCTGGGCATCAATGTACTTCTTTGCTGCATTCATGCAAACAAGAACAAGATGCAAAGTTTTGATGATCGCAGGGCATGAGTTTACCGGCGACCCCTACGCAAGTGCCATGGTTGCCCTTCCTACTTACTGTGCTGCCCATGAAAATGGAATAATATCTGTGGAATTAAACAGCCACAGCCCCTCTATGATAAGTCTCACTGTGCTTCTCAACAATTCAAGGTGGTGTTGGTATACCCTTTACCACTTATAATGCTTTGTTGAAAAGTAAATGACCTTAACTCTTCTATGATAGATATGTTTGCCTTGGTGCCGTTTAATATACTGTGGTACGTTAATATTTCAAATTAAAACCAATTAAGGCCACAATTGCCTTGCTCTAGAGAAAACGAAAATTCGACCCCTGCTTTCTAAGTTTGGTGCCTCAAAATTTCTATTTAAACTGAGAGTAACATGTGCCTAAATAGACTTAAACTTCAAACTTTGCAATGGATACATGAGAATCGCAATTCAATTTTTGGGATAAATCGCAACAATGCTGCAATGAAAACGTGACAACATACCCACTCTGTAGATCGTATCCCAGCATGCCATGTGCTTCGCAAAAATTTTACGGTAGAAACTCTTTACGAACGCCAATGGAAGAAAACCGACTCGTTCGCTCGTCGTAAACATATCATTTACGGCGTGGGCGAAAGCATCCGTGTCAGGGTCTGCACTGCCCTCTAGTGACAAACAACCGATTCGCTTGCCGAATAGAACCACCCCGATTGCTACAACAGAGAAGATACAATATGTCACTAATTGCTATAATATATATACTATATATATATTGCACTTATTGTTGTTAATACTGTCACCAACTCATATCAAATGGGCCATAAGGGCAAGAGTCCACATATTGCATGTTTGCATACTTATTCACACAGTCCAGACCAAAGCCTATATATGAATATTAAAGCTAGTAATTGGTTTAGATTATATAGTTCGTTTTTTAGTTCAGCATTGATCTTTATTTCGCAGCTTGCCCTTCAAACACCAACTTTGCCTCAAAATTTTGCCAATCACCCTATTAATGTGAAACATCCTGTTTTATTATTTCATTGTATTGTCTAAAATCTGTAATGGAATTTGCATGAAAAACATCAGCTTTGTTGAACAGTTTAAATATAGGACCACAATCTAAACAAAATTGCCTGCCATACTGTTTGTGTATATCTCTTTGGTACACATGCCTTGCTCACATATTTTACTGATAGACACAATTGCCTGTAATTCATGCACTGCATGACAACGACCAAAATGAAGAAATCAAAAGTAAAAAAAAGTTGCTCACATTCGAGAGCCCATCTGAAGAGGAGGTCCCTCATGAGGGGTACCACCTTGCCGCCACCTCGCGTGTCTCTCTCATGGCGTAGCAGGTCTACAGCGTCCAGAGCCGTGTCGTTGAGGTCATGTGTGTAGGTTGCGACGTAGCGCGGCTGCATCATATAAGGACTGATTGCTCGCCTTTGAACGTGCCACTTCTCACCATCCCTACAGGCAGAAACCCACAATAATTCACCTATCCACCCGTACAAAATGCGCACACCCACTGAGATATTGTTTGACATTGGTGCCGGCTTGGAGAATGTGTGAGTAATTGATGAAACCGTCTGACTTGGCAGCTGTAGCCAATCAGAGCCATGACTGGGATGTTCTAAAGACAATGCTTGGAAACGAAGTGTCGCAAAGTTTATGCTGGCATTTATGCGCGAAAACCATAGGGTAAAACATATACACACTGAGCCTGGGTGAATTTTATGGATCTACTTTTAGCAACAATATCAAGGGGGTAGGGAGTGGTTACCTCACGCAAACGGAAAGGCCATAAAGCATACACGGTCATGCATACACTCACACATGCATGCACACACTGGTGATCTATCAGAACCAATGTTAGCGTGTAACATCAAGTTTAGCTAGCACTTGCTACAAGATTTTTGAACTTGCAATAGTAAAACTTTTAAACAGTAGAGAAAGAGATAGAAGTCAATCACGAGAGAGAGAGAGAGAGAGAGAGAGAGAGACGAGAGAGAGAGAGAGAGAGACGAGAGACAGAGAC
>NW_014578688.1:0-7700 GCF_000485595.1 Priapulus caudatus
GAAGTCAAAATTTTGACAGCACATTGACTTATTTTGATTAACTTACAAATGTTGGTGATAACGTATTGCAATTATAGTTACTGGCATGGCTGTATTTGGTAATCATCAACTTATGATTTTAAATGATCAGATTCGCGTGTATATGTGTATGTGTCCGTGCGTGCGTGCGTGCGTGCGTGCGTGCGTGTGTGATGAATAGTTTCAACATGAGGAGAGGGACATCAGTAATAAGTGTATCAGTGAGCGGTTTTCTCTGCATGATGACTTACTCTGTTATAGCCCTATATTGTATACATGCATTAATATGCATTATTATATATGTTAGTATTTTATTGCTGCAGCAGCAGCATTAACAGCTTCATGTTTGTCCTGTACTCTCCCATACCTACATACTCAGTCCTCATTCCAATCTTAATGTTTCTCCTGTACAGCCGCGCGTGTGTGTGCGTGCGTGCGTGCATGTGTGTGTGTGTGTGTGTGTATTGGTACGTGCGTTTGTTTTTGTATCTCCATCTGCATTCCTCCCTCCCTCCGCTGCTCCCTCTTTTCTTTCCTCTTCATTCTGCCTCCTTCTCTCTCTATTCCCCTCAACCTTTGCCTCCCCTTCTTCCAAATGATATCGCCCACGAGCACTCAAGCATGAAAAATCTTGACCACGCAAATGGCCGTATTTCGGCTCGAACTTTTCATCTCCGCAAAACACAAAATGTGGATTTACGGCTGTAATACGCGTTTTTACAGTCACAAAAACACACATACACACACGCGACCGGGCGCGCACACGCGGGTATGGTCGCACGCACGCGCGCGCGTGTATTATATGCGTAAATCCACATTTTGTGCCGCGGCGGGTGAAAAAGTTGGGACCGAAATACGGTCATTTGCTGTTGAAAGTTTTTCCATGCTTGACTGGTCGTGGGCGATACCATCTGTGAGAGGGGAGTAAGGAAGTGATGAAGAGAAATGAAACGGGGAGAGGTGAGTATATATATATATAGCCCATTATTCTTAGAGAGAGACAGCAGGATAAATTTGTGTTTCATGTCACACTATAGCAATAGGTGTTTGCTCTTCATTTTAAAGGCATACTTTTTAAGTAAAAATCAGGAGCAGGAAAATAATGAAGAGGGAGGGGAAGGGAGAAAGACAGAAAAGGTAAGAGAGAGTGCGTGCTAGAGAGCGAGAGAGAGAGAAAGCGCGAGACAAGAGCGAAAGGAGGGTTAGGGAAAAGGCAGATAAACCGAGAGAGAGAGAGAAAGAGAGCGCGACTATACGAGATGCCAAAAAACAAACGCCACAGTCGAGGGTTTTAATGCATCATAATATTTCATATTTATTTTAAAAATAAGGTACAACTTGAAAGATCCATGAACGGCCAATAACACGCAAGCATCACCGTGACGTCATCCTTCCACATGATTATAACGCACGCAGCGTCCCGGGAGGCGGCAGCACTATCTGTCTACCGCCCTCACGACGCGTCGCAGCCTGGGTCTAACTAGAACCCAGCGATATAACACAGGGTTACCGCACGCACCAATCTCGCTCGCTGTACACGCGCGCGCGCGCACACACACACACACGGTTCTTACGACAAACAGCTAAATTATCTCTCTGTACAATTAGTTAATTATAATTATATAGGCATCGGAAGGGAGCGCGCATGCGCACTACCGCGCGCTCACGGGAAAAAAACGCGGGTCAAGCGACCGTTGCGCCATCTATCGACACTAGCGAGCACTAGCCCGCCCTCTCGCTCCCCTCCCCCAACACCGCCATCGGACCCTCCCCCTCTCTCTCTCTCATATTCTTACGACCAGTCGTAAGAATTATTTATGGACTATTCTTACGACATGCAACGCGCAGGCCCATAATACTATTAATAGCTAATAGTAATATAATTCTAATTTAGGGCGTCGACTACACCTACTCCCTAATCCTAACCCTAACACTAACACTAACACTAACTGTAAGCTCACTCCATTTCTTATATAGGTAATATATCTTACAAAAACAATCCGTAAAAATAGTAAATCGTTAAATGCAATAAAACAATGGCACATTTCGGGCTGAAATTAACAGGATGCGAATTCAGCAATAATGAATACAATATGCCAACATAATTCAAATTGCATTCAAGTACGCTTGCAATGCAATGCTTGCGCAGCTGTGATAAACTACATCTAAAAATATCAGATCGCATGTGAATGCAGATATATTTGCTGCTCGCACAGTGATATGTCAGTACAATAACGACGATTGCGGCATAACATGAATGCGACAATGATTAACATATAACATCACTAAATAATTCATTAATAAAAATAATGACATTGAAATATTCGTATGGAAAGAGCTTTGGTGCAACTAGGCTAATCTTGGCAGATATAATGAGCATAACATGCTGAAGTAAATAACTAATAATTTTCCAATACACGCGGGATAAAATGTTCTTACGTTTAGGCTACCATTATCAGGATGCGAATTCAGAAATAACGAGAAAATTTGGAAAACCTAATTCAAATCACATTGCGATATTCTTGAAATAAAATATTAAAATCAGGTTACGAGAATGTAAAATGTAAAATGCAGAAGTATAGTTAAAGTAACATTTTAACCAAATGAACGCCAGTTAAGCTAGGGAACCTCATGGTAAAGTATCGGTTGTTTTGGTAGGCGGGTATCATCAGCAGATAACAGCGTGCAATGACTAATTTTCTAAACTTAGTTTGCTAACTTGCTTACGACTTATTCTTATTCTTTTGGCTGGCAACGCGACCAGCGACGCGAGCGCTATTTCCAAGAACATTAGCGTGAGAGAATGATTGTGGTGGAAGTTTCTATAGCGAATTTTACCATGCACGTCTCTCGCGGGCATACCCATTACATGGTCTTTTTCAGCGGGTACGTTTGGCCAAATAATATTCTTTTAGCTGGCAACGCTATCCCTATATAAATTAGCAAAGGAAAAGGATCGTGGCGGGATGCTGCGGACAAAGGGAAAATTCTATGGCGGGGCGGATTTTACCATGCACATCTCGGCCCAATTCTAGTTTAGCACATATACGAACTATATATATAATACCAGGGTCCTAAATTATCCCTGGCATACCCCTGCACATTTTTAGCGCGTTCTGGTTTGACTGAAATAAATGATCTTGTCTGGCAACCCGATCAGCGATGCTAGCGCCATTCCTATGTCGTTGTTCCGCAGTAATTAAGCCGGATTTCCGTACGCCTCTGTGGCAGTAAATTGAAAGAGATTCCGGCATCCACTATGTGCGCAGAATATACAGTGAAATGCTCGGCAACGCCTTTTCTTTTTAATGGAATGAGCGGTGTGTTGTGGCCTTGGCCCCTCGGAGAGTGTCGTGTTGATCGTTCCCTGCACGCGTGTTATGTCTGGTGGCAAATATTTACGCACCATGGCTGGCGCTCTCAACTGTTGAAGCCGCCTCACACGTACAAGCTATCCAATGTCAGATCGTAGGATGAAAAACCGAAATTGGGTACTATACTATATAGTATAGATAAGAGGACAGGCCAGCGAGTGGGCCGTCAAATTTCCATGGGCATATTGTCTAGCTGAATGCTTGTCGGCGCGCCAACCATGCACATTGAAATAAAGCGAATTTTTCTACTGAATCAGAAGAAGGCCATAGCTTTCGAATGGGTTACAATGGATTCTGAAATCGCTAGCATGCAATAAAAAAAGGTCAATATATAGTATTACAGACAGCCAGCGAGTGGGGAAATATTGTAATTATAAAAGAAATGTTTAACTCACTTTTGGCTACGCTCTTGTGAAACGTTGCATGTTTTGAGCCAATCGTCAACCTCTCAACTATATTGATACTCATACTAACACTATAAGAATCTCGATAAATATTTAGAAAGTCAGTCTAATGACCGAATAGATAAGCCATGGTTTAAAAACGGTTACGTATTTATTAGACAGCACAACGAACGCTAGCAAAAACCCTGGAACATAATAGTAATATTGCGTGTAAATAGAAAAAATTATTCTAAACAGCATGGTACGAATGCGCCGTTGTATGGCTCATTTCAAAGCCTCTAGCATAAACAATGCAGTCGAACCTCTGCACAGCGTTCCTGGTAGCTGCTACTTTGTTTTAGTATCGGCGTTGCGGGTTTCCACAATACCAGCCAGCTGCATTGGAATGCAGTGCATCGATTTTTGTGGTTTGCAGGTAGGGGTTTTTCACGGATTATTTTCCGTGCACGTATTTGACGGCTTTAGGCAGGTTTTTTTCAGCTACGAAACACTCTTCCGGGGATAAGAGATGCCCTCGTGAAAATTGCATCCAGCATGTCGCTTGGGCAGTTGGCCGCCCTATAAGGCGAAGATACATAGATAGCTTACGATACGAACTCCAAAATAGTATATTAAGATATATATATAAGCCCATTATTCTTTAGAGCAGAGACAGCAGGATTGCGATTTGTGTTCCATGTCACACTATAGCAATAGGTATTTCTTCTTCATTTTAAAAGCCTACTTTTAAGTTTAAAAAATCCAGGAGACAGGAAAATAATGAAGAGGTGAGGGGCGGCGAGCGGAGAAAGACAGAAAAGGTAAGGAGAGAGCGAGAGAAGAGAAGCGCGAACAAGAGCGACGGAGGGTTAAGCGGAAAAAGGCCAGATAAACGAGAAGAGGCGAGAGAGAGCGCGACTATACGAGCATTGCCAAAAAACACGCCACAGTCGCCAGGCATTTTAATGCATACATACTATTTCAATATTTATTTTAAAAATAAGGACAACTGGAAAAAATCCATAAACGGCCCAATAACACGCAAGCATCACCCGTGACGCATCCTTCCACATGATTATAACGCCACGCAGCCGTCCCGGCGAGGCCGGCAGCGCACGATCTGTTCTACGCCCTCACGACGGCGTCCGCAGCCTGGGTCTAGCCTAGCAACCCAGCGATAATAACACAGGGTTACCGCCCACGCCACCAATCTCGCTCGCCTGTACACGCGCGCGCGCGCACACACACACACACCGGCTTCTTACAACAAACAGCCTAACATTATCTCTCTGCCTACAATTAGTAATTATAATATATAGGCATCGGAAGCATGAGCGCCGCATGCGCACTAACGCGCGCTCACGCGAAAAAAAACGCGGGTCAAGCCGACCGGTTTGCCGCTATCTAACGACACTAGGCGAGCACTAGCCGCCCCCTCGCTCCCCTCCCCCAACACCGCCCAATCGGACCCCCCCTCTCTCTCTCTCCTACGGCACGCTAGATCGAGAGGAGGACGCCCAAGGCAAACAAACAAACACATACGTGCGTGGAGGCACTTGTGGGTACGACGCGACGACCGGGGTACGGGCGTATGGGGTCCGGTGGGAGGGGAGCCGGCACCCAGGCGCAGCGGGGTGCCACCGGTGGGGTGAGGCAAGCTTACGCACGACGAATGATAGCTGTATATGAGGGACCGCTAACGAACAAACGCCGGACACGCCCGGACACACCACAGCCGGCAAGACACGGCAACACGCGTGACATCATTTGTTTATTGGGTGTGACGTAGTGTCACAAGTAACGTACGCTCCCACGCCACCCCACCCTCTCCTTTCCTCACACCACCCATCTACCTCCTTTTCCCATATTCCCACCTCCTCACCCTCTCCCTTCCTCACACCACACCATCTACCTCCTTTTCCCATATTCCCCACCTCCCCAACCCTCTCCTTCCGCACACACCCATCTATACCTCCCTACCCATACTTCCACCACGCCTCCCTACATCGCCTTCACCCATCCCTCACCTCCCTTCCCCATCTTCCACTCCTACTCCCCTTCCCCTCACACCACCCATCTACCTCCCTTCCCCATTCTCCCACCACCCCCTCCCTATCCCCTCCTCACACCATCCCTGCCCACCTTCTCTCCCCAGCCAGCCCACCAAACGAGTAAGCAACAAAGCAACGTGTCTGTGCTTTGTAAACGTTCTCCCTCGCATACGTATAAAGAGGGATGGAGAAGGAAGAAGACATAGGGTAGGAAGGAAGGGAGCGTGGAACCGAGTGGAACGTAGTGAGAGGGTGACAGAGAGGGAGGAGAGGAGAACAGAGGTAAAGAAGGATGGAAAGAGATGCTAGGTAAGGGCTAAGAGAAGAGAAGCGGGGGAGAGAGAAAAGGAAGAAAAGGAAGAAAAGAATAGAAAGAAGAGTGCGCAGAAGACAAGTAAGATTGAGACCAGCCAGTGGAGAGCAGAGCATAACGAAAGCTCGGCACCACCGCCATTGAGAATAGGGAAAAGAGAGGAGACGTGAGAGAAAAGCGCGAGGGAAATAAGGCGAATAAAAGAGGGAAAAAGTCAGAGAAGTTTTCGCCCAGCCGAAGCTCACGCCACGCACGCCCACTGCCACGCACCCACGCGCAGTGGTCCCTCATGCGGCGAGCTGCAGCTCGCTGCCGAGCCGACAACGAAACATTATTAACGTAACATAATATTCGCGAATTAACGAAGGCGCAGATACACGCACGCCACGCACGCCACGCCACCCGGCCAGTGTCCCTCATGGGGAGGCGAGCTGAGCAGCTGCCGAGAGAAAACAAAAACATTATTAAGCCGTAACACTAATATTCGCCCTAATTAACGAAGCCGCAGATACCACGCACGCACGCACGCGACGCACGCACGCGACGGCCACGCCGTTATCCCACCTCCGCACCTGCTAACCCTCGCGAAATTCCGTCCGGACGCCGCGCATGCCGCAGCGTCTCCGTATTAATGATTTCTTTAGCAGAAACAACACACACGCTGCAGTCGCCACCTGGACCGCACTCTCCCCCCTCCCCTCCTATTCCTTCCCCTCCTTTCTTCCCCCTCCCCTTCCCCTTGCCCTCACTTCCCCCCTCCTGTGCTTCCCTCCACTCACCCTCCCCTTTCCTCTTAACTCGTAGTCTGAAATCCTACGGGCCTGCGAGCTCCCTCGTGCGCCGTGGGCACCCAACTCTCGCACCTAATCTGATCGCACTAACCAGTACGATCCTCTGCGGGCCTCGCTCCTTCTCCTCTCCTCTCCTCTCCTCTCCTCTCCTCCTCCTCTCCTCTCCGTGCTCCTCCTCCTCTCCTCTCCCTCTCTCTCTCCCTCTCATCTCTCTCTCTTCCTCTCCTTCCTCCTCCTCTCCTCTCCTTCCTCCTCTCCTCTCCTACTCCTCTCCTCCTCCTCTCCTCTCCTCTCCTCTCCTCTCCTCTCCTGCTCCTCCTCCTCGTCGCTCTCCCTTGCCATTGCCTTCCCTCCCCGCCCCTCAGCTTTCTCTCTTCTTCCTTCCTCGTCGCTGCCTCTCCTTACCCCTACCCTCCCTCCCTCCCTGAGTCTCTCGTCCACCCTCCCCTCTGTCACTCTACTCCTCACTTTCCGTTTCCCCCCATGCCTGCCCTCTCGTCCGAAGCTCTCCTCCATCCCTACGTCATTTAAAATCGGGCCACAAGATGCCGAACTAACAATCAATACTAATAAATAGAGCCGACGGGGCTTACGACGCAGCATAAATAATAACCAATGACGATGATAGATGACGCGCGCGCCGGCGGCGCGGCGGCAGCAGCAGCCGCTGATGCTACGTACTGGACTTTACGCAGTCAGCATGATCTGGCCGGCGCCTGTAAGGAGGAAACCCCCAGCAGAGAAAAGCATTAGAGAGATGCGGAGAGCAA
>NW_014578688.1:7725-11483 GCF_000485595.1 Priapulus caudatus
CGTACTGAAACATTAAAGGCGTTAACTTTTATTCTTGTTGTTTTTCGGAGCAGCTATCACGCTAAAATCTTGCGATTAAAAACGTTAATGTACTATGCGGTGCTTCCATCTTGGGATAGCTGAAATTAAAAAAGTTGACGTCCGAGTGATCTATTAGAATATTGTCTTATCTGAAGTATTCGAAGTCAAAATTTTGACAGCACATTGACTTATTTTGATTAACTGACAAATGTGTGTGATAAACGTGATTGCAATTATAGTTACTGGCGATGGCTGTATTTGGTAATCATCACACTTATGATTTTAAATGATCGCATTTCGCGTGTATATGTGTATGTGTCCGTGCGTGCTGAGTGCAGTGCGCCGCGTGCGCCGCGAGTGTTGTGATGAATTAGTTTCAACTATGAGGAAGAGGGTGAACAGTAATAAGTGTATCACGTAGAGGGTTTCTTCTGCAGTTTGATGACTTACTCGTGTTATAGCCCATCATATTGTATACATGCCCATGAATTATTGCATTATTAAATATATGTGAGTATTTATTGCTGCAGTAGCCAGCATAACAGCTTCATGATTTGCTTCTGTAATCTCCCAGTACTACATACTCAGTCCTGCATCCAATCTTATGTTCTCTTACAGTCTTCCCCGCGCGTGTGCTGTGCGTTGCGTGCCTCCGTGCTGTTGTGGTGATATGTACGTGCGATCTCTCGTTTTTGTATCTCCAATCTGCATTCCTTCCTCCCTCCGCTCCTCCCTCTTTTCTCTCCTCTTCATTCTGCCCCTTCTTTCTCTATTCCATACCTTTGCCTCCCCTTCTTGCCACTCGCTATCGCCCACGAGCACTCAAGCTATGAAATCGTGACCACGCAAATGGCCGCTGTATTTACGGCTCAATTTTTCATCTCCGCAAACACAATGTGGATTTCCGGCTATAATACGACGTTTTTTACAGTCACAGATTCACACATCACACACACGCGACCGGCGCGGCGCACACGCGGGTATGGTCCGCACGCACGCTCGGCGCCGCGCGATGTATTATAGGCGTAAAATCCACATTTTTGTGCCGCGGGCGGGTGAAAGTATAGGATCTAAATACGGTCCATTTGCTGTATTGAAAGTTTTTCCATTTCTTGACTGCATTGTGCGGCATCGTGTGTAGAGAAAGAGAGAGAGAGAGAGAGCAAGAGGGAGAAAGAGAGAAACAGATAGACAGACAGACAGACAGATCCTATCTACTCGAGTAGTACTACTCCGTGTAGTGACGAGTGGATCGAGCTCCCCTCACTACCACCACCACCACCACTACATCTGAACGAAAGACGCTGAAATACCATCATCATCAAGTCTACCATCATCCGTCATACACGCACGCACGCACGCACGCACGCACACACACGCGCGCACCGTAAAAGCACACATCAGACACCTATAGAAATCCATCCAGCGGTCGCCAGCCGCAGCAGTTACTTGCTGATTTGTCTACAATGTCCTCCTACCGCCAGAAGGCGCAGCAGAGTCGCGCTGGTTTTGAGCTAGGCGGAACGCCGCCTGGTGTGAAAGACGGGCACTAATATAACCGTCCGTAGCTGTATCCCAGCATGCCCGCGGTTATTTCCGTAAGGCGTTTGGAATTCCCATTATAGTAGTCAGATTCCAACAGTCCCGCCTAACTTCAGCAACCAATGAGATTTCACAGGACGCGTTTCTGCGGCTCATCACGGCAAAAGACAACCACGCTTCCGCAATATCTCGACGCTGGCGCCGCCACGCGGACGCAGCATCCCACCCCGGACCTCAGCTCTTCTCGCCGTAGATGGCGCCACCAGCAGCGCCGGAGTCGTCGCTGTCGGCTGCGACGTCTAGGTAACCGAGCGAGCGGATGGTCTTGTACTGCGCCGGTATCTCCATGAGCGCGTGCAGCGCGAAGCTCGCCTCAGGGTTCTTCACCTTACGCGTCATCTGGTGGAAGTTGACGAACTGAAAGTTATCGAAACGTCTCTCGGGTAACTGGTCGTCAAACTCCTCCATCACCTCCCACGGCCCGTCGCCGACGCCGACCATGATGATGCTGAGCGCATGCGCAGACGCGTCGACGATCGCCTGCATCGTCGGCGACTCTACCGCCATCTGTCCGTCGGCAACGACGACGAGGATGTGATATCTGCCCGTAATTTTGACGATGTTGATCGCGCGCCGTATGAGCGGGGCAAAACTCGTCGGCCCGCTCAGCACGACGTCGCGCACGATGCGGTTGTACGACTGCAGCACGTCGTAGACGCCCTCTGACGGCGAGCCGTCGTTGTGGAATGTGAACACGTCGCGGTCGCGCGTGGCGACGTCGCCGAAACCGAACGTCGGAATGAGTTTCTTGTCGTCGGCGAACGGTTCGAGTGTTTCGCCGACGATGGCTATGACCTTCTGGTAAGGGTTGAAGAGTCGCTTGGTCGGGTGCGTGGCGTGCAAGGACTGACCGCCGAACGTCGTGCGGCCCTGCCACTCGTTGCTAGCCGTAAAGTCTATACCTGCGACAGAGACAAAGATATTCCGTGATATATATAATCAGGAGTGTTTAATAATAAATATATATTACTCTATTATTAAAGGAAGAAGAGTGGAGAAGAGGGTAAGATTGAACAGCAGTGGAGAAGAGAGGAAAAGAAAGCTCGGAGCAGAGAAAAGGGAAGAGAGGAGGTGGGCGGGAAGAGAGGAGACGTGAGAGAAAAGCGGAGAAATAGGGGGAATAGAAGAGGGAAGGAAGTTCAGAGAAGTTTCGCCAGGGAAGCACGCACGCACGCACCACGGCCAGTGTGCCTCATGGCGAGCTGAGCGGCTGCGAGCGACAACGAAACATTATTAACGTAACATAATATTCCCCAATTAACGAAGCGCAGATACACGCACGCACGCACGCACGCACGCACGCACGCACGCACCACGGCCAGTGTCCCTCATGGCGAGCTGAGCAGCTGCGAGAGAAAACAAAACATTATTAACGTAACATAATATTCGCTAATTAACGAAGCGCAGATACACGCACGCACGCACGCACGCACGCACGCACGCACGCGTATCCACCTCCGCACCTGTAACCTCGCGAAATTCCGTGGGACGCGCGCATGCGCAGCGTCTCCGTATTTAATGATTTTCTTTACAGAACACACACCGTGAGTCGCCACCTGGACCGCACCTCCCCCTCCCCTCCTATTCCTTCCCCTCCTTCTTCCCCTCCTTCTTCCCTTCCGTCACTCCCCTCCTCTTCCCTCACTCCCCTCCCCTCCTCTTAACTCTCCTCTGAAATCTAACTCTCGGCGGAACTCGCATAATTATCACAAGCATAATCCTCTCCTCTCCTCCTCTCCCTTGCCCTTCCCTTCCCTCCCCGCCCCTCAGGTTTTCTCTCTTCTTCCTTCCTCTTCTCTCCTCTCTTCTACCCTACCCTCCCTCCCTCTTCTCTCCACCCCTCCCCTCTTCACCCCTACTCTCACTTTCCTTTCCCTCCTCTTCTCCAATCTCTCATCCCTACGTCATTTAAAATCGGGCACAAATAATAACAATAATAAGATAATAAATAGGAGCGACGGGGTTACGACGGAGCATAAATAATAACAATGACGATGATGATGACGGCGGCGGCGGCGGCGGCGGCAGCGGCAGCGGCAGCGGCAGCGTGATGCTACGTATGGAATTACGGTCAGCATGATTCTGGCGGGCTGGTAGGGAGGAACCCCAGAGAGAAAAGAATAGAGAGAGCGAGA
>NW_014578688.1:15010-20093 GCF_000485595.1 Priapulus caudatus
ATAATAAAATAATAAAATAATACCCAAAAAATACAAATAAATAATACAATAAATACAAAAGACAAAGACATCGGTTAAACATGAGAGCATGAGCACACTATACGAGTGTGAGCACGCGTTCAATGTGCGCTGTGATGGTTTGCAGGTTTCATATTCTTCTGAGCACAGATATCGTATATGTCGTTCTTGTGTACATATAGGATATTAAGGGGGGAAATAGTGAGTAAAATATAGCGGTTTAGGATTCTCATGATTGGCTGCTTCACATTTTTCACACGCTTGTCGCTGTTGTTTTCCGTACCGGAGAAAAGCCTTGACGTCTCCTGAGTCCGCTAGCTTGCAAAATATAAATACTCGGAAACCATTAAAAATTCTTCTTGCGTTGAACTTGTTTCGTGAGCTCTGAAAAAGCCCGTGTGAAGTGGCCGGGAGAAAGACGCATGCACGAAATGCGTTCTAATCGCCAAGAGAAAGACACCGAGGCGCGTGAGTGGGGAGCCTTTCCTAATTAATTAAAACAATTAGATGATGAAGCGATTAACGAGGCGATGAGATTTGCGTGGCGTCACGTGATCTCGACATCCGGTAGAGGGCGGCGTGTGCGCTGCGTCATAGAACTCGTTCGAGGCCATCAGATAGATTAGTATAACGAGTGAAACTCGAGTATTAAGCGTTGATTTATTGGCAGACGGCCGCGTAACAACAGGAGAAACAAGATGTGGAAGATAACGCGGTGATGGTTTTCTGCTCAATGACAACCTCCCATAGATCAGATATGACGCCACGGGTGGAGAACGCAAAACTGCGGAAAGGTTGCAGGGGATGTGTGTGCGCGCGTGTGTATATGTGTGTGCGCGTACGTGCGTCTTTGCGTGTGCGCGCGTGAATATACGTGCGTGCGCGCTGTCGAGAGCTTCCGTGGCCTAGTGGTTAGGTTTCGTACACTGTCCACTGAAGGCTGTGAGTTCAAACCCTGGCCAGGACGCAAAATATTTTTTCCCACTTGAGTTCCGGACCACAGCCAATCAGCGCACTCCATTCACTCGGCTAGAGAGAGAGAGAGAGAGAGAACGAGAGAGACCTCGTACCTATGATGAGGTTACATCTGTCGAGTCCTGCCCGCTGGATGGCAGCACTGACCTCACTCAGGGTCGAGAAGTGATCGCTGATTGGTCGGAATATCGACACACTGTCGGGCCTCAGTCCTAGCATGGAGAGGAGGCTCTGCTGCTGCTGGTACTGCTTCCGACCTGCGCATGCGCACGCGCATCGTGAGAAAATAAACGGTTAACGACAGCGATAGATGTGCAATGTGCAAGCAGCAGCAGCAGCAGCAGCTATTCAGATGCTACCGTGGGGAAATCGGTGTGATTATGACATGCAGACTATGTGTCTTCATTATTGAAGGTCTCTGGTCAGTGCTAACTGATCAGCAGACATGTGATCGCTCTCATTTGCCTCCCACGAGAGGTCTTTTATTTCGCGGTAACGGCCCCGGTACTGTGTTTACGTGTGTAGCGGAGGTCTGGGACACGTTGTCAGAAACAAAATTAGTATTCATGTAGACATGTAGACATGTAGTCTTAACATGAACCTTTTCTTGTAGACCGGACATACTTACAGCGCGTGTGTGAAACTCACGATGTTTCTGTCATCGGTTTACGAAAAAAGATCATTGTAAAGACTTTACCGTCTCTACACGGGGCGCAGGTTCCTTCTGCACTCACGTGTGTTTGACAGGCTTATCACCCGACGTCATTGAGCACCAAAGCTGTCGATATTACTCTCTGATGGGAATAGCGGCTATCGCTAAAGAATGCGTAGCGCAAAGTGCTGCCTATGGATTTCGTACGACTACCGCAAAAACAACAGAAATTACTAAATCAAATTAAAATTCGTCAGAAACCATAAAAACATTAGTAATACGTTAGAAGAATTGGTTATTTTAAGTTAGTTGGAGGGGTGTATAGCGTGGGCACACACAACATTGCGCGTGGCTACGTGTCTTGTATATATTCCCGCGGGCGTCGTGCGTACAAACATGGCTGGTGCGAATCTTCGGCCTTAACCGAAAAATTACCAAATGCAAAACGTTACGCGTTAAAATAATTGCTGCAATTTGCCCTAATAGATCATTTAGTATTGTTTAACCCACGCCCATACGCACGCACGCGCAGACACGCGCGCAAGCATGTACTCAGACACACGCGCATGCGTATACACCCACACGATGTGATACACACACGACACACACACACACGACAGCACACCCACACACACGTGCCGCGGCGCAGCACCACACAGAAAAGCCACACGCAGACTCAGAACACACACAATCACACACACCACACACGGGGCACGCAAGCACGTACCACGCACGGCACAGGCACAGGCACACCAGGCGGTCACACACACACACACAGCAGCACACAGCCCCACACACCGACATATGATATATATATTCTATATATATATATAATATATAAACAACCACATATACCAGCGACATAGCACACACTACCAAACATGAGGCAGTATGGTACGCCGCTCGCTTTAGTGCGACGATCTCTCCTTCCTTCTCAGGTTTTGGCGCGTACGTGGCCAGCATGTTGATGGCGATGCACATCGCCACAGAGAAGCAGGCAAGCGCCGTCAGATCATGCAACCACGGCCACTGCCACGGATATTCCATCTCGTGCTCGTCTACAACTATAACACAAATAATGAAATAACTATATAATAATAATAATGTATAATTATAATAATATAATAAAAATCAATAAATAATCACCCGGCAAAAAAATACAAGATAATAATAGCAATAAATACAAAAAAAAGACAGCCACCTGCCCACCGGATCGTTAAAGCATGAGAGCGGCAGTGAAGGCACACTATGAGACGTGTGAGCAGCCCGCTTCACCTGTGCGCGCTGTGAGATGGTTTGCAGGTTTCAGACTTCTTCTGAGCACTCACCCCCCCCCCGGTCTTGCTGTCTGAGGCACAGATATCGTATACGTGTCGTCTTGTGTACATCATAGGATGATTCAACGGCGAAATAGTGAGTAAAATATAGCGGTTTGTAGGAAATTCTCATGATTGCTGCTTCCGACATGTTTTCACAACGCTTGTCGGCTGTTGTTTTTGTCGGCGTACACGGGAGAAAGAGCTTGAACGTCTCGGCTGATGCCCCTAGCTTGCAAAATATAAATACTCTCGGACAACATTTTAAAAACTTCTTCTTGGGCGTTGGAACTTGTGTTCGTGAGCTCGTAACAAAAAAGCACGGTGCTGAAGTGGCGCGGAAGAAAGGACGCATGGCACGAAAATGCGTTCTAATCGCCAAGAGAGAAGACAGCCGAGGCGCGTGAGTGAACATAGATTAATTAAAATTCATTAATTCAAGAATGATGAAAGCGATATAAAGCGAGGCGATTGAGATTTTGCGTGGCGTCACGTGATGGCGTCGACATCGCGTAGAGGGCGGCGTTGTGCCTGGCGTATAGAACTCATTCGAGGGCGCGATCAGAGTAGATTAGTATAGAAAGAGTGAAAACTCGAGATATTAGAGCGTTGATTTATTGGCAGAACGGCCGGTATAACAGCAGGAGAAGCAGATGTGGAAGGATAAGGCGGGTGATGGTGTTTGCTGCTCGATGCACAACGGCTGCCATTAGATCAGCATACTGACGCCACGGTGAGCGAACGCAAAAACTGGCGAAGAGGTTGCAGGGATGTTGTGGCGGCTGCGTGTGTAGTTATGTGTGTGGGCGGTACGTGCGTCCTTGCGTGTTGCGCGCGTGAATATACGGTGCGTGCCGCCGGCCTGCTCGAGAGGCCTTCCGTGCGCCCGCTAAGCTGGCTTAGGTCTGCGTACCACGTGTACCACTGACGGCTGTGCAGTTTCAAACCCCGGCCGGGACGCAAAATGTTTTTCCCCACTTGAGTTCCGGACCACAGCCAATCAGCGCACTCCATTCACTCGGCTTCCTCGAAGCAACAATGTAAAATGAATACCGCATATCCCTAACCCTAACCCTAACCCTAACCCTAACCCCAACACGTACCCGAACCCTAACACTAACTATAATCCAACCATATATATGAGAACCATTTATTACAAAACACTATCTATGGTGGGTCCGGAACTCAAGTGGGGAAAAAAATTTCTCAAGGTGTAAAAACCTGGCTCTCAACATTGGAGACTGTAAATCTCCCGTGGCTCGAATGACTACGTAAAATGGCGGTCCCGTCTCCAGTAATACTAAGGCCAATGGGGACGTAAAAGATCCACTGAGGGCACAAAAAAAAACTCTGGCTGTGACCACCCTCAGTGCATTTCGGCTAAAAAACTAAACTACCTGGCTTTACCTAAGCTAGGTCACACCCCATGGCTAGCTATAGCCCAAGCTATGGCAATCAAGCAACAAGATTTCTCTGCGGCTGTCTCAGCTAAGCTGTGCCGTCGATCAACAGGACTTCTTGCCAAGGGACGCTATCCTGCGCCATGTAGCGTTGACATCGTAGGCGTAGCCTCGCAGTTTAATATATATACATATATATATATATATTCTGTGTAATGCCCGTTTCGGTCTCCTAGGCAATTATTACACGTTCTCACTATTTCCCTCTGCATCCATATTAGCTTCACGCACAAGGAAAATATTCCACGGAATGGTAGCCGCTTGAAGGCAACTCGGTTGATTAAAAAGCGGAAATCTTTCTGTATAATGTAGAGCTCATAGGACTTAATAACATCACCACTATAGACTTCAATAAAGCCTTTCCTTGCGGGTGGATGCTGAACAGTAGGTCACGGAGTTAATTACTGTCGCCACGTATACCTGGCTAATTACGTGTGACTGGTTATTGATGTCAGGTAATATCGCGGGCGTAGTAAAACAGAGTTGAGATCTATGGTGCCTACAAACACATAGTACAATAAGTAGTGTACATTATTGGTTTTTAAACCAGCAGTAGCAGCCACAACTGTAGCAGCAGTAGCAGCAGCAGCAACAGCACCACCACCACCACCAGCAGCAGCAGCAGCAGCAGTAGCAGCAGCAGCAGCAGCAGCAGCAGCAGC
>NW_014578688.1:21870-30766 GCF_000485595.1 Priapulus caudatus
ACTTACGTCCCCCTCCTTCGCGCTACGCCTCGCTCTCTATCACCACTTTCCCCTTTCTCTCTCTGCTCCTCTCTCTCTCTCGGTCTCTACACACGATGCCTTCTGAATGAAACCATGCGTCCCTATGGCCATCAGCTTTCCTTTCGCGCACCGCCATTCCACTGGACAGCATCAACACACTGCCCGCTCACGTGCGCGCCCGAGCCATCACATTATTTGTGCCAGTGTGAGCAGACATTGTTCCGATCAGCAATACGCGACAGAAGATCACAGAGCGCCCCCGGAAGGAAGGAACGTTCCAGAATCATACATACAATGTTCGTGACGTTTTTGCTTTCGACAAATGCATGTGACTCGGCCTACGGTGACTGCTCGCACATGTGCGTAATTTTTGCCAACTGACTAGTCAAGCTGCTGCGGCCTGCTGCTGGCTGCGCGTGCTTGCTGCTGCGTATCTGCTCGCTGCTGCTGGCTGCCTACTGTGCTTTGACTATGCTTGCTGCCTGACTGCTGCTACTGCCCTGCTGCTGCTGCTGCTACTCCGGTGGGTGGTGGTGGCTTTGCTGACTGCTGCTGTGTCGTGGTGGTACGTGGTACGCTGGTGGTAGTTGCGGCCCCACCTGCGTGCTGGCTTGCTGCTGCTGCTGGTGGTGGTCGGTGGTGGTGGTGGTGCCTGCGTGCTGCTGCTGCTGCTGCTGCATTGCTGGTGGTGGTGGTGGGTGCTTACTCGTGCTGCTGGCTGCTGCTTTTCTTGCTGCTGCCTGCTGCTGGTGGTGGCGTTGAGTGATGCCTGCTGCTCGTGATGGGTGGTGGGGGTGGCAGGTTGGTGCTGCCTGCTGCATGCGCTGCTGCTGAGTCCGTCGGTGGTGGTGCTGCTGCTACTCGGTGGTGCGTGGTGCTACTGCTGCTACATCCCTCAGCATCCCTCAGCATTACTCAGAGCATCCCTCAGCATCACTCAGCATCCCTCAGCATCCCTCAGCATTACTCAGAGCATCCCTCAGCTTTACTCAGCATCCCTCAGCATCCTTCAGCGTCCCTCAGCATCCCCCAACATCCCTCAGCATCCCTCAGCATCCCTTAGCATCGCTCAGCATTACTCAGCATCCCCCAGCATCCCTCAGCATCCCTCAGCATCCCTCAGCATCCCTCAGCATCTCCCACAGCGTCCCTCAGCATCCCTCAGCATCCCTAAGCATCCCTCAGCATCTCCCACAGCGTCCCTCAGCATCCTTCAACATCACTCAGCATCCTTCAACATCTCTCCGTATGCGAGTGAGACTAATCTAAACTAACTAAATAATTACCCCCGACTCCTTTTCCCGACAGACACAGCGCTAGCGCTCGCAATGAATCAAAGGCTCGGCATTATGAGACACCTCATTGCACCTCATTGCAGCATTGCACCTCATTGCAGCATTGCACCTCATTGCAGCATTGCACAAAGCTTCACTACTTCATGAGTGCGCGTCCCGCGTGAATGCTGAAGAATTGATTCTTCATAAAAACAGCGCAATAATTTTAACGGGCGTGCGCTCGTTAGAAAGAAAGAGCCCCCATGCCCGACATGCTTTCATCCGTCTACTGTCTGTCTTTTGAAAAGCGTTAAAATGTCAACACACAGGCACGTTCGCGCATACGTGCACGCACACACTACACACATGCACATGTACGTACACAGTACACACATGCACACACGCGCGCGCAGACACACACACACACACACACACACACACACGTACACATATAGAGAGCGAGAGAGTGAGGGAGATAGGGAGAGAGTGAGAGAGAGCGAGAGAGAGAGAGAGACAGAGAGAGCGTGCGCGAGAGAGAAAGAGAGCGAAAGTGAGGTACACTTACTGTATAATCAAAATGAAATTTGAGTTATTCAAATAAGTGGATACGACTCTGTCTGATACGATTTTCATTTTGAGAAAAATAATCTTATCGCAATCGCATAAACCGCTAATTCGCCTTATTTTAGTCTAATTATAGATTATATGTTATTTGCATACTGATGATGACGTAGCAGCGGAGGCATCATAATAATATACCACAACTTCACACGCACATATTCCACAGTCAGACTCTTCAGCCACCTAGATTTCATCGTTGTTTAAAGTGCCTCGCACACGCCCACGTACACACTACGCACACACACGCGCACGCGCACGCGCACGCACGCGTACACACACACCCCCGCGCGCGCGGTCACGCACGCACGCACGCACGCACTACACACACGCGCGTAGAATATGCAACCGCGACGCACCACCATGTCAATAATGAACGTCCATGCATGCTCATCGTATAGCTACATGTAGCCTTACAGGCGTGTCCGCGCTGCAATAATGAACGTCCATGCTCATCGTATAGCTACATGTAGCCTTACAGGCGTGTCCGCGCTGCAATAATGAACGTCCATGCTCATCGTATAGCTACATGTAGCCTTACAGGCGTGTCCGCGCTGCAATAATGAACGTCCATGCATGCTCATCGTATAGCTACATGTAGCCTTACAGGCGTGTCCGCGCTGCAATAATGAACGTCGCATACTCATCCGTGTAGGCTACAGTGTAGGCCTTACAAGGCGTGTGCCGCGGCTGGCAATAGATGACGTGCGCATACTCATCGTATCCGCTACAGAATGATACCGTAGCAGGCTGTCGCGCGGCTGCAATAATGAACGCATGCTCATCAGTATAGGCTACATGTAGGCTTACAGGCGTGTCCGCGCTGGCAATAAATGAACGTCATGTCATGCGTATAGCTACATTAGCCTTACAGGCGTGTCGCAGCTGCAATTAATGGACGTCATGGCTCATCGGTCAAGCTACTGTGCCTTACAGGCGTGTCCGCAGCTGGCAATAATGAACGTCCATGGGCTCATCGTACTAGCTACATGTAGCCTTAGCAGGCGTGTCCGGCTGCAATAATGATACGGTCCATGCTCATGCGTATATGGCTACATGTATCCTTACAGGCGTGTCGCGGCGCTGGGCAATATATGAACGTTGCATGGCTCCATCGATATAGCTACATGTAGCCTTTACAGGCCGTGTCGGCTGGCAATTAATGAAATCGTCCATGCTCGATCGTATAGCTACATGTAGCCTTACAGGCGTGTGCCGCGGCTGCATAATAATGAACGTCCAATGCTCAATCGTATAGCTGCATGTAGGGGCTTACAGGCGTGTCCGCGCTGCAATATAATGAACGTCCATGCTCATCGTCATAGCTACATTAGCCTTACAGGCGTGTCTGCGGCTGCAATAATGAACGTAAACATGCCTCATCGTATAGCTACATGTAGCGCTTACAGGCGTGTCGCGCTGGCACATAAATGGACGTCCATGGCTCATGCGTATAGCTACATGTAGCCTTACAAGGCCGGTGTCGCGCGCTGCAATAATGGACGTCCAATGCTCATCGTATAGCTAAATGTACCTTACAGGCCCCCCCCCGTGTCCGCGCTGCAATAATGACCGTCCATTGCTGCATTCGTATAGGCCTAGCATGTAGCCTACAGGAGTGTCCGGCGCAAATAATGAACGTCCATGCTCATGCGTATATGCTACATGTAGGCTTACCAGGCGTGTCCGCGCTGCAATAATGAAACGTCCATGCTCATCGTAGAGCCTACATTGTAGCCTTACAGGCGTGTCCTGCGCTGCAATAAGGATCGTCCATGCTCATCGTAAGCTACATGTAGCCTTACAGGCGTGTCCGTCTGCAATAATGAACGTCCAATGCTCATCCGTATAGGCTACATGTAAGGGCCTTAGCAGGCGTGTCCGGCTGCAATATATGAACGTCCATCTCTCATCGTAATAGCTACATGTACGCTCTTAGCAGCGTGTCCGCGCTGCAATAATGAACGTCCATGCTCGATCGTATAGTCTCAATGTAGCCTACAGGCGTGTCGCGCTGCAATAAGAACGTCCATTGCCTCATCGCTAATAGCTACATGTAGCTACAGCGCGTGTCGCGCTGCAATAATGAAGCTAGTCCATTGCTCATCGTATATAGCTACATCGTATGCCTTACAGGCGTGTCCGCGCTGCAATAATGAACGTCCATGGCTCAATTCGTATATGTTACGATGTAGCCTGTACAAGGCGTGTCCGGCTGGCAATCATGGCCGTCCTGCTGCATCGGTATAGCTACATGTAGCCTTACAGGCGTGTCCGCAGCTGCAATAATGGACCGTCCATGCTCATCGGTATAGCTACATGTTAGGCCTTAAGGCGTGTCGCAGCTGCAATAATGGACGTCCATAGGCTCATCGTATAGCTACATGTAGCCTACAGGCGTGTCGCGCTGCAAAATGACGTCCTCTCAGTTCGTAATACTACATGTAGCCTAGCAGCGTGTCCGCGCTGCAATATGAACGGCATGCTCTAATCGTATAGCTAACATGTAAGCCTGCACAGGCGTGGTCCCGCGCTGCAATAATGAAGCGTCCATGGCTCATCGTATAGCTAGCATGTAAGGCCTTACAGGCGTAGTCCGCCCGCTTGCAATAATGAACGTCCATGCTCATGCGTATTAGCTACATGTAGCCTTACAGGCGTGGGTCCGCGCTGGGCAATATGAAGCGTCGCATGCTCATCGTATTAGCTACGATGTAGGCCTTACAGGCGTGTCCGCGCTACAATACTGAGCGTCCTGCTCATCGTATAGCTAGCATGTGCTCACAGGCGTGTCGCGCGCTGGCAATAATGAACGTCCACTTGGCTTCATCGTATAGGCTTACATGTAGCCTACTAGGCGTGTCGCGCTGCAATAGATGAACGTCCATGCTCATCGTATAGCTACATGTAGCCTACAGGCGTGTCCGCTGCTGCAATAAATGAACGTCCATGCTCATCGTATGCTAACATGTTAGCTTAACAGCGTGGTCGCGCGCTGGCAATTAATGAAGCGTCCATGCGCTCATCGTATAGCTACATGTAGCCCTTACAGGCGTGTCCGCGCTGCAATAATGAAGCGTCCATGCTCATCGTCATAGCTAGCATGTAGCCTTAACAGGCTGCCCGCCGCTGGGCTAAATAATGAAAGCGTTCATGCTCATCGTATAGCTACATGTAGCCTTACAGGCGTGTCCGCGCTGCAAAATAATGAACGTCCATGCTATCGTATAGCTACATGTAGGGCCTACAGGCTGTCGCGCGCTTGGCAATTAATGAACCGTCGCATGCTCATGCGTATAGCTACATGTAGGCCTCACACGGCGGTGTCCGCGGCTGGCAATAATGAACGTCGCATCTCATCGTATAGCTAATGTAGGCCTTACAGGCGTGTCGCGCGCTGCAATAATGACGTCCATGCTTCCTCGTATAGCTACATGTAGCCTTACAGGCGTGTCCGCGCTACAATAATGGACGTCCATGCTCATGCGCTAGTAGCTACATGTATCTACGTGTTTGCGTCTCGTGCGGTCTGGCTATATTTAAAGCTTTAGGCGATGTCAGCGAGGCGACCGAATTTAATTCTAGCGTTGTCGCTGGCATGATCAGAGCCTTCTGCAGCTTACTACAGTCAGCAGATACAAATATACAAATATTAAGTGTATGTATGTAACTATGCTACAACGGTTAATTCAGCGGCGGCACTCTAATGTAACAGGAAAAGGAATTTATATATATTTAGTATATATAATATATAATATTATATAATATATATAAATATATATACATATTATATTTATATATGAATATGTATGTGTGTGCGTGTGCGTGTGCGTGTGCGTGTGGCGTGTGGCGAGTGCGTGTTCGTGCGCGTGTGGCGTGTGTGTGTGCGTGTGCGTGGTGGTGTGTGGTGTGTGTGTGTGCGTGCGGTGTGGCGTGTGCGTGTGCGTGTGCGTGTGCGTGTGTGGTGTGGTGTGTGTGTGTGTGTTGTGTGTGGTGTGGTGTTATGTGTGTGTGTTGTGTGTGTGTTGTGTTGTGTGTGGTGTATGCGTGTGCGTGTGCGTGTGGCGTGTGGCGTGTGCGTGTGTGGGTGTGTGTGTGCGTGCTGTGGTGTTGGTGTGTGGTGTGTGTGTGTGGTGTGTGTGTGTGTGTGTGTGTGTGTGTGTGTGGTGTGTGTATGCGGTGTGCGTGTGCGTGTCGTGTGTGGTGTGTGTGTGTGTGTGTGTGTTGTGTGTGTGTATGGTGTGTGTGTGTGTGTGTGTGTGTGTGTGTGTATGTGTGTGTGTGGTGGTGTGTGTGTGGTGTGTCGTGTGTGTGTGTTGTGTTGTGTGTGTGTCGTGCTGTGTCGTGTGTGTGTTGGTGTGTGTGATGCACAACAGTTGTTCCAGCAAACTCCGACTCCTCGGCGTGACGAGATTACGTGCGTTTCGCCTGCAGGTCATATTCCTTCAACGTCATTTCAACCTAATAAAGTGGTTGTTATATTTTGCCCCGGTGGTGAGATGGATAGATTAGTGGTACTCGTATGGCTTGCAATCTCTACTCTAAATCTCTCCTCTCTTCCCTGCTCCGGTCGTTCCTTCTCTCTCTCTCGTTCTTGTTCTCTCTCTGCTCGTCTCTGCTCATCGTGCTCTTCTGCTCTCTCTCTCTCTCTCTACCTAGTCTCTGTCTATCTCTTTCTCTCTGTCTTCCCGCCTTTTTCTTTCTATCGGATCTATTCCTTCCACTTTCTCTCTCGCCCCTTTCTCTCCCCTCCCCCTCTCTCTCTCTCTCTCTCTCGCTTTCTCGCTCGTTCTCTGCCCTCTCTGCCTCTATCGGTATCCTTCTCTCTCTCTTTAATCTATTACATGACGGCAAACATTAAAACCCTCGGTGATGCGTTCAATAGCAGATGGGTTTTTTGATTTAGATATAGTTGGAGTTAAGATAGAGGGAAATGGACAAGAAGGACCGAGAAATTGGTGAGTCGTGGGAGTCAAGCTGAAGCGGCTGGACAGACTGTGCAAAGAAGGGAGAAGATTAGAAGGAGAGAGAGAGAGAGAGAGAGCGAAGAGAGGAGAAAGACGGGAGAAAAAAGAAAACTAAAGAAAATGGTAGTGAGAAAGAAGGAGGGAGAAAAGGAGGGAGGGAGAGAGAGTGTGTGTGTGCGTGTGAAAAAAAGAAGGAGAGGGAACGAGAAAATAAGAGAGAAAGAGAGAGAGAGGCGCGCTCGCGAAAACATAGAGGGAGGGCGCGAGAGAAGCGCGCGAGAGAGAGAGGGGGAGAGATGATGGAGAGAGAGAGAGAGAGAGAGAGAGAGAGAGGATGAGAGGAGAAAGAGAGGAGAGAGGAGAGAGAGAGAGAGAGAGAGAGAGAGAGGGGGGAGGAGAGAGTATGGAGAACAATGAGAGAGAGAAAGAAGAGAGAGAGGAAAAGAGATGGAGATGGAGAGAGGGAGAAAGAGAGAGAGAGAGAGAGAGAGAGAGAGAGAGAGAGAGAGAGAGAGAGAGGGAGGACAGAAAGATAAGAGAGAGAGAGAGAGAGAGACAAGAGAGAGAAGGGGGGAAAAGAGAAAGAGAGATGGAGAGAGAGCGAGAGAGAGCGAGAGAGAGAGAGAGAAGGGGGGAGAGAAAGGGAGAAAGAGAAAGATAGAGAGAGAAAGAGAGAGAGAGAGAGAGAGAGAGAGGTGAGAGGGAGAGAGAGAGAGAGAGAGTGAGAACACCGTCTCTGACTGCAGTTGTGCGCTTTACTGTCGATGTCGTCATCGATCCATCGCTATAGCGACGCGTCGATCACAGGCGAGAAATTCTCTCAGGAATTATGACACGGGCATCGCCTCGTGCATTAAATATTCTCACACAAATACCACCCACTGCCTCGCATGCGCGCCGTAGAGCGAAGAGATAGCCTTGCTCATAAAAATATCATCTTTTTAATGGAGAAAATTGCGCGCGCTTTCTGGATCAGTGTGTTTGAGCCGGGTGCGCGAAACTTCAATGGACGCCGCCATCTTTGTTGTTTTGTTATACGGTCGACGGAAACATGGTTAAGTAATTTGTTCCTTATAAGCATTGTATTGGTGCGGTCTACGAGAAAAGGTTCATGTTTAGACTAATGCTAAGACAAATTTTGTTTCTCACAACGGGCCCCTGGATAATAGAGATCTATACACTACACACACATACACCCATATACACTATGGTCTAGATGGCTAGCTCTCTTCGTGCTTGCGTACTGTAACATGTAGGTAACATGTACTGTAATATGTAATGGAGGCAAACGTAGTTTTCCAGTGAACATCTTTGTTGTTCGTTTTGTTGTTTGTTGTTGTTGTTGTTTGTTGTTGTTGTTGTTGTTGTTGTTGTTTGTTGTTGTTGTTGTTGTTGTTGTTGTTTGTTGTTGTTGTTGTTGTTTGTTGTTTGCTGTTGTATTTCTATCCGTAGTGACAATTGACTACGTGGCATGCTCGGCATGATCACGTATCATGCGCTCCATGGTCATGTACCATGCGTTCCATGGTCATGTACCATGCGTTCCATGGTCACGTATCGTGATATAAAGAAATACGTCGATATAGCGTAACCGTTCAGCGAACATTACGGCGAAGATATACTCGGCGTTTAATAAGGTGAAGCCGACATTTGAAAAATTACAACGATATGTTTTCCGCGACAGAGACAGAGGAAACGTGTTAGGATCGGACTCCGGCGCAAATACCCCGAGGCACCGCATGCCGCGTACGATGTAGGATTGCCGATGTAAAGCTGTCTTTAGGGAGCAGTTGGAGTCGGTTGTGCATGCATTATGGTTATACGCACGCAAACACACGCACACACACACACACACACACCGCACGCACACACACACACACACACACACACACACACACGTGCGCGCGCGCGCGCGCGCACACGCACACGCACACGCTCACGTACGCACACGAACACGCACGCGCACGCGCACGCGCACGCGCACGCACGCACGCACACACACACACACACACACAC
>NW_014578688.1:38715-39298 GCF_000485595.1 Priapulus caudatus
CCGAGTGCTCTAGTGTAGAGATGGTTTGACTGTGGCTGTGATTCCCACTCGAGGGAAATACGTCAAACGTGTACTTTGACCGTAACAGCTGCGCGCGCGTATGATTTGTGCAGAGGAAATGCCAATTCATGACCCCATAATGTGTGTGTGTGTGTGTGTGTGTGTGAGAGAGAGAAAGAGAGAGAGAGAGAGAGAGAGAGAGAGACAGAGAGAGAGAGAGAGAGGGTGGAGGGAGAGCGCGCCCTCGTGTGTGTAAAACAGAACGTTGGCTATAGAGAGGCACCGCCTGCGTTCGACTACCATCCTAACGCCATCTAAATCCACCTAAACTCAATGTTGCACCACACTACAAGACATTTGGTATTCGCAATGTCCTGCACTGGTTAAGGCCACGAAAACATGGTTACGATGTGTAGCTAGACTGCCTCATACTGTGATTACAGCAACTGAAGCAATGACAATATCCTTACGACTGAATAAAATCCTTAATTGTCATCTAGGTATACTATCGAATTTACTGCTACTATGATAATATTATACTAGATGCACCATAAATAACAGCTACCACTACTGCCATCCATAC
>NW_014578688.1:41750-44250 GCF_000485595.1 Priapulus caudatus
CCCCACCCCTCAACCCCCCTCAACCTCTCACCCCACCTACCCCTCAACCCCCCACCCCACCCCTCAATACCCCACTCTACCCTATTCCTCAACCCCCCGCCCACCTCCACCCCAAGTACACACCTTTGATAACTCTCTGCTAGGGTAGGTACACACGAAAGGATTACGTCACTCGTTGCAGTCGTGGACTTCAGACGCCAACAAGCTTTCCGTCTGCCACGCTGTACTTCAGCCTCCCGTCTGCTCCCAGCCTCCCGTCTGCTTCCAGCCTCCCGTCTGCTCCCAGCCTCCCGTCTGCTCCCAGCCTCCCGTCTGCTCCCAGCCTCCCGTCTGCTTCCAGCCTCCCGTCTGCTCCCAGCCTCCCGTCTGCTCCCAGCCTCCCGTCTGCTTCCAGCCTCCCGTCTGCTCCCAGCCTCCCGTCTGCTCCCAGCCTCCCGTCTGCTCCCAGCCTCCCGGCTGCTTCCCGCATCCCGCATCACAAGACTGAAGCCCCATATCTTAGTGAAGCTCTGTATCAGTGAACCCTTATATTGTCATGAACTCTGGTATCTTTCTAAAGCCCAATATTGCACTTAAGATCAATATGGCATGGAACTCTGTATCCTCTGTAAAACTAGAACTTATCAAAGCATGGCAGAATAAAAATCTTATACGTTTTGGGGATCTTGTGAAAGAAAATAGTAACATTAAAACACTACAGGAATTGAGATCAGACTTCAAAATAACTATTACCTTTCTTTATTATCATAGATTAATAAAGGCAGTACCCAAAACATGGCTAGATAAAATTATGGCCCAACAAATTCCGCATTGTGTGTTTATACTCCGACAGTTGCAGGCTGTTCTAGCTGCTAAAAAAAGGCTGTGGTGCCTACACAAATATTCATTCCCAGCGTAAAATAGATATCATTCAATTCTCCCAAAATAAATGGAGGCGGGATCTTGTTTTGCGAGATGATTATATTATTAACTGGAAAAGAATATATAAGCTACCCTTTTTAGTTTTACTTGACACACGTTTGAGATACTTCCAACACAATATACTCCATCGTATCTTCCCAACAAATAAATATCTTGCCCTTGTTAATATCAAGGATTCTGATAAATGCTCCTTCTGTGGATCTTACATGGAATCAATGATCCACCTGTTTGTTGAATGTGAATACGTACTACAGTTATGGTTGGACTTGCGGCAGTGGTTGGGCGTATGCGGCTATGTACATATTAGATGGCTTTCACCCATGGATATTATACTAGGAAACCCTGAGGAAGACATAACATTTAATTTGATAATATTAATCACCAAATATGTCATCTATAGATGCAAAGCAAGCGGTAGGAGCCCAAACATTGCTGCAGTTAAGGCATACCTGAAATACGTAATGGAAGTTGAAAAATATATTGCTACGACAAACAACAAGATTGAACCATTTTATGGTAAATGGGCAACTCTATTACATAAATTATAACAATATAAGTCACATTTTAAGACATCTTAGGTGACGCACAACAAATATAGAAATGCATGTACAATCAGATAGATGCATATATGTGTGTGTATGTGTGTGTGTGTGTGTGTGTGTGTGTGTGTGTGTGTGTGTGTGTGTGTGTGTGTGTGTGTGTGTGTGTGTGTGTGCATGTAAATATACAAGATATGAGTAGGATATACATGTTTGTCATATAACATTACATGATGTTTAGTAAAATTGTACTTTTCATGCTCAAGGCCTACAGAGCTCTACTACTATGCTTACCTTTATTTATGAACTTCTTGTAACGAAGTATAATTAGTACGCTTATATATATGCACTACTTTGTAAAACTGTCTATGCCATTTACCTGTTTGTACCATCACTGAACTATGTTACCATCACAGTGTTGTAGATATTCTGTATAACGTATAATATAATGTATTATTGTAATGTACATAATATTATTATGTGTTTCTGGAAATAAAGAACATTATAAAAAAAAATATAGCATGAAAAACCTATATATAATTCTAGACATATCTGTTACTAAAGCCCTATATTGTACTTGCGATCTATATTGTACGGAAAATCTAGATATTATTCTTGCCCTATCTGTTACTAAAGCCCTATATTGTATTTAAGGCCTATATGGTACGTAAGACCTATATATTATTCTAGCCCTATCTGTTACTAAAGTCACGAGGCGCCCCTCTTAATCATAGGCGTTCCTTCGGTTTGCTTATTGCACGAGGTGCCCCTCTTAATAATATACCTTCCTTTAATTTTCTTGGTTAGAGAGAAGGGTGAGAGGGTAGAGAGAGAGAGAGAGGCGAGGGAGTGGGAGATGGGGTAGAGAAGGGTAAAAGAGTGAGGAGAAGGGCGAGAGAAGGATGAGAGTGTAGAGAGAGAGGAAGAAAGGGGGAGCGAGGGAGAGAGAAGGGGAGCGAGGGAGAGAGAGAGGGGAGGGGGAGATAGGGAGAAGAGGGTAAGATGGGAGAGAAAGCGAGTGAGAGATAGATGAAAGAGGA
>NW_014578688.1:51394-57243 GCF_000485595.1 Priapulus caudatus
GTGGCGGGGTGCGTGCCGGGGGCGTGGCTGCCGCCGCTCTCCCGCGCGCTCTCCGCATGTCGCGGACTATGGTCGGCGTGCAGGGTGACGCGGCCAGGTCCTCCGTTCCTACGGAAGGGTGTCGTCGCCACGGCTTCTCCCGCCTCGTCCTCTCCCCCTCCTCCTCCTCCTCCTCCTCCTCATCTTGTTCTTGTTCTTGTTCTTCTTGTTCTTCTTCTTCTTCCTACTTCTCATCCTCCTCTTCGCTCTCTGGCGCAAGGGTCACGACAGACACGCTGTGATAATATGTCGTTGTCGTCAACTGTCATGCCTCGTATCGAGTTGTTGTCATCGTGTGTGACATGTGTCGCTGCCACGACAAATGCGAGGACCGATGTTAATACTGGACACTGAATGAGTCGCTTGTCTAGTGATCGACCTGACATAAACAAATCGCTTATAAGGCAGTAGTACACGTCGTGCATTTCGAACGGATTGATTATTGATTAATCATTGACGATATCGATTGGTTTGGTAAGCCGAGCGGCGTTACAAAAGCAAGTTCATCTTGTGTTGACGGGAAATTAATTTCATACTCGAGTTCCTGCGTTTTTGCTAGAATAGCAAGAAACTATCAACGAAATACAATTAAATTCTGAAAATTACATCAATTCGTAATACGGTTCGCCGAGCGAATTCTGTACACATTGATTACTGGATTGATCTACGATCGATTGGTTTGCTGGCGAGATTAACCAAACTACGTCAAATGCACGGCTGCGTCTTGTCGGGCGGAGAACATATTTACATACTGCAGTCTACGTATACACGCTCTTACTCGGATGGCAAAAGACTATCAAAGACAAATCGCGCAAGGAATCACGCGTCGTTGTATAATTAAAATATTACATTAGAACAAACCTAATAAAAACTTAAAACTAATCAAAAAACGATGAATACACACGCGCGCATGCGCATATCTCCGCACGTTAATAAACCATTATCGTTGATTAAAGAACGCGAAATATCGGCGCGTACTAAAAACAAGTATTACAAAGAAAATTTGCGCTCATTCTTTGTTACGACAGCGGTATCTGACATAAACCGCTAGGATTTCCTACAGTACATGTAGCCTAAGCTGTAGGAACAGCAGTATTCGAAGGAGATTGGTATCATTGTCACATTTCTCGAATACAGGCGTGACACACATGAGATATATTTGTACTTATCGATCTAGTTTTCTCCCTGCTTACTGATTGAATAGCAGTCGAACGCGCGCTCTTTCTCTCTCTCTCTCTCTCTCTCTCTCTCTCTCTCTCTCTCTCTCTCTCGCTCTCTCTTTCTCTCTCTCTCTCTCTCTCTCTGCTGTCTCTCTTTCTCTCTCTCTCTCTCTCTCTCTCTGTTTTTTCTCTCCCTCCATCTCTCTATCTTTCTCTTTTCTCTCTCTATCTTTCGCGTGCGCTCTCTCTCTGTCGCTCTCTCCCCCTCTAGCTCTCTATCTGTCTCTCTTTTATGCGCTTTGTCTCCCTCTCGTACGCGCTGTCCCTCTTTGCTCTCGTTTGTGCGCGCTCTTACCAATAACTTATGTAGACTCACTTATATGTCACTTATAGGTAGCATCTTATCCTACTTACACGTAGGTTCATAGGTAGCATCTTACCTATAGCTTACACGTAGGTTCATAGGTAGCATCTTACCTATAGCTCACACGTAGGTTCATAGGTAGCATCTTACCTGTAGCTCACACGTAGGTTCATAGGTAGCATCTTACCTATAGCTTACACGTAGGTTCATAGGTAGCATCTTACATATAGCTTACACGTAGGTTCATAGGTAGCATCTTACCTATAGCTTACACGAGAATTTCTCGCGCAACGGTTCGAGTTCGTCGAGTTTGTTCTTCGACGTCTGTGCTGCACGGCGGCGCATGTCGTGGAAAAAGCGCGTCGACGACGACGCTACTGCTGCGTCGGCCATTGTCCGAAATTCAGTCGCGCTCGCTGGAGCCAAGAAACTCGTTCGTCAGTCGTCGCTGCAATGTTAGCCAACGTCTATCTAGAGGAGACTTTCGGCGGGTCTCCGGCATGATTCGAACACGTAGTTAGCGACGACGACGACACGTTTACTCCTCATCATCGCGACGACGACGACTGCCTCGGCCACACATCGGCTCCGGCGTGCGACTCTGTCCGATTCACGACCGCACACTGCACGGCGGCGCGCCTTCGTAGGCGCTGCTGCTGCGTAATACGGAACCGACCTTGGCGGCGGTATATAGCGTGGCGTCCCTGTCGGTCGACTTTTCCGTCGGGCGAACGTCGGTGATATTCGCCGAGGTTCAGAGACGTCCACGGAGCTCTGTTTGGAGTGAGAGCGACCTTCGTCTCCCTTCGTCCAGATAAACATTGTCCTGCTACTCAACTTCCTTCATCGGGCTCCTCCTCTCCTCCTCCTCCTCTCCTTCCCTTTCTCCTGCCTCCCCTATTCCTTCTCCGCCTCGCTCCCTCTTGCCGCGCATG
The DNA here is from genome assembly GCF_000485595.1 of Priapulus caudatus. Classification (NCBI taxonomy): domain Eukaryota; kingdom Metazoa; phylum Priapulida; class Priapulimorpha; order Priapulimorphida; family Priapulidae; genus Priapulus; species Priapulus caudatus. Next base: position 53,893 of record NW_014578688.1, read on the forward strand.
CCGTGCTTAGTGACACCACCATCACACCTCCTGGCGTCACAATGTCGCGGGCGGCAGGCACGCCCCCTGTGGGTCATCTCGAGTACTTTTGACGCGATGGACGACGGGCGCAGTTACTACGTAACGTTCCACCGCGGCGTCTCGCGAGAATCTCGTTGCACTGCAGGCCAGCGGCAGCTTCGGCGGGACGGCCCGGCGGCAGGACCTGCGCCGACGTTTTGTCGTCTGCTTCAAGTTGGCGCACACGTTCGCCCGCGTCGTCGGCGCGGTTCCCGCGTCGCGTGCATCGTCACCTCGTACGTCGGCCAGCGTCCGCTCTCGTTCTCCTTGGTCCTGACCGACGAGCTCTTGTTGCAGCTCTGCTGAGATCCTCGAGTTTGGGCCGAGCCGCTGTTCGATTTCGGCATCTGCGGATGTGGTCGGTCGCGCAAATCAGTTCCGGATTCCAGAGTCCCATGGGCGGCACGACGGGAAGCGCCGCGGCGGCGCAGGGTCGTGATAGTTGGCGAGCCAGTACTAGGCCTCTTACAGCACTCAATCTTCTTCATCTCTTCCAGGTTGAACGTAGTTGCCCGAAGCTCGTCGATAGGTGGCCGCGGCGCGTCGCCGGGGCGTTGGCTGAGGACTCGCCGCGCTCTACTTTGCGCGCCTCGCCTCCTTATCCTCTTCCTCTCTCCTTCCTCCTACCATCCTCCCCTCCTCCTTATTCTCCTTCTCCGCCGCCCTCGCCTCCGCTGCGGTTGCCGATCTCTCCTTCTGCTTCGTCTCGGTAGCTCCTCTCTTCCTGCTGCTGCTTTCGCTTCTCCGGCCGGACATGCGGTTTCTTCGCGGAGGACGAGGAACTCAACGGGAGAGATGTAAGTCGAAAGGCCACGAAACCCTCTTCCCTCGTCTGGCGTGCTCACGTTACACCCAGTGCTTGTGTTTGTTAAGAGGGCATTGGACGACGACTCCCTGGTGGACGGACACCTTCGTCGGCGGCTTGTCCAGTCGCTTGGCCGGAGCTAGGAGCGAGTGACCATGAGCGGGACGTTGCCTGGACACGCCTGCCGTGCATTCCAGCCAAGTTTTACTTTGCGGGAAGCGAAAGAACAGCGATAGATATCTGAGAGCACTGTCAGACGATCGGAAATATATATATATATCATATATATATATATAATATATATATATATATCGATATTATGCGTGTTTTTATAATAACCACACCACGTTACGCGGATGTAGCAGGCACACACAACCCGCCGCATGGTGCGACGGCCCGTAACACGCAGCACGCACACACACACCACACATCGAACACACAACGCAACGCACACACACACACCACACACACACAACACTTATATATGGCTCAATCTAAAGACTAGAGCGTTACCATTCCTGCGTAATACCACACCTACTGCTGGCACTGTGTACACACAGAAGGCATACTTATAAGTTACTGTCGCGTTACACGGGGGTCTGTATGCCGGTTTAGCGCCCGCAGTTCTGTAATTCCTCGAGCCAGTTGATGTGAGATATATGACATCACGTTAATACATAACACCATCCGACTGTTCTGTTAATACAAATATATCTTTGCCCGATATAGTCCGTGCTTAATGCAAATCAGCTTTAAGTGGAATACTTCGCGGCATCTAAGTGCTGCTGCGGAAGAGCGACGCAATGAAAGCCGCAAAGTGAGAGAGAGAGAGAGAGAAACAGACACAGATAGTAAGTATGTGTGTGTGTGTGTGTGTTGTGTGTGTGTGGGGTGCGTGCGTGCGTGCGTGGTGGTGGGTGTGTGTGTGTGCGTGCGTGTGTGTGCTGTGTGGAGAGAGAGAGAGAGAGAGAGAGAGAGAGAGAGAGAAGAAAGAGCGAGAAGAGGGGCCAGAGTAAGAGAGGGAAAGAGAAAGGAAAAAGGAGAGAGAGAGACTAAGAGAGAAAAAGAGCTCAAATGAGGAGAGAGAGAGAGAGACCGCAAAAGAGAGAAGAAAAGATGAGAAAAAGAGAGAGAAGGTAGGACACCAGCGTGTGTGAGCAGTAAACAGGAGCGCCCGCTACGCCACGTCCTTCGCTCGCGGTGTCATATAAGCCGCGTGTATAATACCTCGAGATCGGCCATGGCGTTACTGTTTGGGTAAGCGGGCCTAGACCGGATAGCTTGCTCGCGTCCGTCAAGCCAGGTTCCTCTGCCGACCTCGACTTTCCCTTCCGAGATCCTCACGCCACGCCAATCAATCGGACTCTCATTCATCCTCTTTCTTGTGTCCACGACCTGGAGTTAGCGAAAAAAACAACGCTACAAACACTTAGAAAATAATATTTCGAATGAAATTGTTTTATTTGAACTGCGAGAGCATCCGGCGCGGATTTGTACATGTTCCATGCTCCCGTACGGAGTAGGTTCGGAGCTAGTTCCAACTTATTGACTCTGCTGGGGAACAGTAGCGCCGCAAAGCAAATGCAGAATTAAAAGTTGATTTACTGTAGATGGGGTGAGAAGGCCTGAGGATAGGAGGGGTGAGGATAAGGGATGGAGAATGCTGGGGTTGGGATGAGGGATGAGGATGAGGAGAAGAGGCCTGCAGGGATGATGATGGGAATGAGGAGGCGGGGATGGGTTTGAGGATGAGGGAGGCTCGGGGTAAGATGAAGGAAAAAGAGGCTGGGGTGAGGATGGGGATTAAGGATGAGCGAGGGCTTGGGGGATGTGAGGCTGTGGAATGATGGGCATGCTGGGGGATGAAGGATGAGGGGGGATGAGGAGGCTGGGGGATGAGCGATGAGGATGAGGAGAGCTGGGCAGGAAGAGGAGCGAAGAGGAGGCTGGGGTTGGGGGTTCTGAAGATAAGAACTATGGAGCGCTGGGGGTATTGAGGATTTAAGAATGAGGAGGCTTGTGGCGATGGGATTGAAGATACAGATATGGAAAGCTGGTGCGATGAGGATCAAGAATGAGGAGGCTGGGCGGTGAGGACCGCAGGGAGATTAAACATTGAGGAGACTAAGGATACAGTAAAGAGGTTTAGAGCGTTAAAGAATAATACTGTGAAAAAGACAGGAAGTTGTGATTTGATGTTCAAGTTGCGAAAATAAAAACGCGAACAAAGCGCCGACTGGACTGGCTGGACAATCCACGCGAACAAAACTCACGCGATCGAATCGCCTACGCACGCACGCACCGCACGCACACAACAACACCAACCCACACACACACACACACACACCACACACACCATCACACACCACACTAACTCACACCACCACACACAGCACACGCAGCGGCGCGCACACCACACTCGCGACGCACGCACGCACACAGCACCGCGTGCTAACACGCGACACACTGCACGCACCGCACGCCGT
>NW_014578688.1:57268-71032 GCF_000485595.1 Priapulus caudatus
CACACGTACGGTTTCATAGGTCACGCATCACCTTAACTATAAGCTCTAACACCGTATGCGTTCATAGTACGCATCTTACATATTAGCTCACACGTAGGCTTCAATAGGCATAGCATCACTTTACTGCTTGCTGCCGACGGCGGAGCAACAGGGGCGGATGTTGCCTTTGTCTTTCAAACAAAGCCCGCAATGCTGCTGCTGATGCTGCTGCTGATGCTGCTGTGCTGCCTGCTTGTGCTGGCTGATGCCTGCTTGCTGTACTGCTGCTGGCTGCTGATGCTGCTGCTTGCTGCTGCCTGCTGATGCTGCTGCTGCTGCTGATGCTGCTGCCTTGATGCTGCTTGATGCTGCGACGATGCTGATATCTGATAAATGGACAGTTGCAGGCTGCCGGACACTTTCATGCTGATTGAGGAGAAAGAGGCAGGGGGAGGCCGGGAGAGGGAGAGGAGAAGGAATAGAATGGCAGAAGTGATTCTCTCGCCTCGCTTAGAGTCTTATCAAAGCTCTATCGCGATTACACCTATCTCCGCCCTCGCCTCCATGAGCATCACGCCGCGCTGGCACGCACGCACGCCACGAGACGACCAAGGTTCGCAGTGAGCGCTAACGCACAGTTACACGCACGCGCGCACACACGTTTCGCGCGCGCCGTGTGAGAGCCATCCTCGCGAAATCCTTACGGCCGCATAACTTTGTCCGCACCCTTGACTGATCCGCCTGCAGCCATGGCGCTATAGTGAGATGCACTGATCACTTGATAGAGCAACTCTCCACCACACGCCTGTGGTCCGTTTACACTTACATGCTAACATACCAGATATGAACACAAGTAGCCAAGCTGCAGCTTTCCTCTCCACACGCGCCTCGTGTGAACGCCTGATACGTGAAGTACAAACACCACGCGGGTACATACATGCGCGTACACGCACCGCCACAGCCCACGCACGTGTTACATACGTGCCTCAACTGGTTAGCAGCTCATTTTTATGTTCGCCTGCACTGCTGCGGCCACCTCCTCCTCCTTCCTCCTCCTCCTCTTCCCTCCTCCTCCTCCTCCTTCCTCCTCCTCCTCCTGCTGCTGCCACTCTCGGTTTGACTGTGAGAGGAATCGAGAGAGAAAGACCGAGAGAGAGAAGAGCCAAAGCCTTCCCTCACTGCGCATTCTGTGGACCCGAGCAACGCGACCGTGCAGCAGCTTCTATTGGCTTTCCCTCCGATAATCGATATACGTGTATAATATATGTATAATTACTGAGTGCCCGTTCGGTGGCCTCGTTGTTGCCACACAATGCAGGAGCCCAGCGCCGAGTGTTCGCCTTGGCAAGTTAGTTCTCTTATTTTACGCATGCGTATATGTATGTATATATTAGAATTAAAATCACACACGCGAACACCTGATGAAGAGCATGTACATATCGATGAAGCTTCGTTAATTCAGGTTTTAAAACTTCTTTAACCTGATGATTTGACTTGTTAAAACTATATATATAATATAATATATGATACTATTATATATCATATATAATATATCAGTGAGAGGGCCAGCAGAGAGATACAGAAAGAAGTATTACTATATATACTATATTTATATATATATATATACTCAGAGAGAGAAGAGAGTGACAGAGAGAAAGAGAAGAGAAGAGAGAGATGACAGAAGAGATCGAGTCGGAGAGAGAGAGAGAGAGACGAGAGCAGAGAGAGAGAGAGAGCATAGATATAACACTTATACATTTCTCTATCAGTATAATCGAAGGACATCACCCATCTCGAATATACCGTCTGATGTTACGAGTGCTATCTGCCACTTGAATTTGGCGCCTAGCTTTGGCTCTGCATTGATGCTCTATGTATATCGATTCTCTGCCGCCATTGCTTTGATCGTGAAAGCGAACCTGCTGTGCGTCAAAGCAGAGAAATTACTTTTCTCGACACCCTAGTTACCAGTTGAGAGAACGCATCGAGCGTTAGAGGCAGTTGGCCAGGAATACATTGCGTCGCTCTCTCTGGTGACAATCCTCAGGCTAGTCTGGAGACTCATACACGGACCATACTCACATTAGGAGTGACTCAGCATGCCACGCCCGATCTGTTGACGGACAGGCGACGGTGTCAGACCTACTGATAAAAGCCAGTGCCATCTTATACACCTGAACTAGTGGCCGCCCCCACGTCAATGTCAGTCGTAATAACGACCCCCGTACTGAGTGTGATAAATTGAACTTTTACACTTCGTAATTTTGCTATGATGGCGAGAACACGTACGCAAAGAAATAACGCAATAAAAGAAAGACGCATAATTTAGGAATGTGCTAATGAAAACTTTTATATACAAATTAATCTCTTCGCACGTACACACACGCGCGCGCGCGCACACACACACACGCCCCCACACACAGCTAGCACTATTTGTCGTTCGTGACACACACACAGTGACGGCTTGCCGCCTCGTCGGAGCAATTATTTCTGTTTTAAGTCGCTCCGTGGCTGCACCGATCATACGTCTGTGTCACGAGCCGTGACCCTCCCTACACACGGCTGAGGAATTTCGCTCGTTCACGCGCGCAGACGACAAACAACAATCAATCCGAGGCAGACGATAGCAACAGCACTACAAGCCGACAAGTTACTACCCCCCCCCCTCCCCTCACCCCGAGTACGTACTGAATAATCCGAGAGTCAATTATACGTACACTAGTCTCCGTCGAGAATACGTAAAGTCATGACGTGCTGCTAGCAATTCTGTGTGAGCTTTCTTCATGATGAGATAGCAGATTGCTGCACGCAATTATATACGCTCGATTTGTCCGGACGATGATTGGCCTAAACATTCTTTGAATGAGTTCTAATTTGAATAAGTTGAATGAGTCTTAGGCTAGCTGGAATGTTAGTGTGAAATTAGTCAATTAAAATCAGCACGTTACACGTATACGCTACCCAGTGCATCATACACGTACACGCGCTATTTCTCTCGTCGTGCTGTTGGTTATGGTTACATATTGGTTACGTATTGTTATTCCCCAGCTACAAATTACGGTTTTTGTTGTTATTGTTTACCGCGCGTGCGTTTATGAACTTTCTTGTTGTTGGTTACCACGTATAATGTATATTTAATAATTTACCCTTCCTGCTCTTGTTGGTTACCACGCGCACATATTATGAAGCAGTCTTGTTGTTGCTCTTATTGTTGTTGTTGTTTTTGTTGTTGCTGCTGCTGCTGCTGCTGCTGGGAACCACCATACACCACCCTTTTTGCTATTACAATACTATTTTTGTTCTTTCTTGTTGCTCTTTCATGTTATTGACGTTTTTATCGTCATCGTTGTTGTTGTTGTTGTTTTTATTGCTGTTTTTGTGTTTATCACTGTTGTTGTTGTTGTTGTTATTGTTGTTGTTGTTTTTGGTGTTGTTGTCGTTGTTGTTATCGTCGTTGCTACTAATACTGTTGCTGCTGCTGCTGGTGGTGGCTACCACGCAAAGCACTACTGTAAATGACTCCATTAGAGCAGAATGATTACAACTCCGGAATGCTTATTATACGTGAGCACGACCAATGCAGTACGGTAGCTAGAGAGACTTTATTGGTGTCTATACTGTATCTATAGAGTATTTATTAGGGTCTGTACTGTAGCTAGAGAGACTATCAGTGGATATCGTGTAGCTAGAGAGACTTTATCAGTGCCTGTACGGTAGCTAGAGAAGCTTTATTAGTGGCAGTACGGTTACATGAGGGGATTAAGTCGTGTATCCTTGTCCGCCATTAGTAGCTGTCGTAACTAATCTATTCATTGTCATAACTCATGGCGATATAGGAGCTCTAGCTATAGAGTGTGTGATAATATCGCAGGACGAGGGAGAGATGACAGCCGACAAGCGTGGCTGGCAGACGAAGAGAAAGAGAGAGAGAGAGACAGAGAGAGAAGAAGGAGGGGAGAGGAGGGACGGAGGTGAATTGTGAGGTATATACATATAGTGTAAGTAAGCAACGATGCAGGCTGTTGCATTATTAACCAATAGCAAGCCACTGCCGTCATTTGTGCAGACCTGCACTGCGCTCAGTTATCTATTTATTTGCACATATCAGTTCATATCTAACAGCGCTGACGACATCTCTTCAGATCCGATATGGGTTACCGCGTCTGCCAGCGAGAAACAGCGTAAATCACCAATGTTACCGGTCACCTCGTGGCTACCACCGCGCCCCCTACACTCGCGTCGCTGCCGACGACTACAAGTACATCTGGAAAGATCTCTGCGGCACCGCATCCCGCCGTCGCAGAGGTGGCGCCTCTATCGGACTCTCGTCGAACACCACGTGATCACCCGCAGCCACCGCACTGCCCTCTGGCGTCGCAGGTACGCACCCGTCGTCATCGTCGCAGCCTCTCGCGCCGGCACGCGTTGACATGGCGACGAACGACTCCTCGAAGCAGGGCACGTCGGCGGCGGCGGTGACGTCACCGTCGTCGCACGTCGTCGTCGTCTTGTGTCGCTCGTCGGTCGGCTGTTCGAGGCTGCTGGAGGATGAGGAGGATGCTGTGTAACTAAGACTTAGCTTCCCTGTACCCGCCATCCCGTCCGTGTCGCTATCCGGGTTCGGCGACGCTGCTGCCACCGCCGCGGCGGCGGGAAGGCAGGCGGAAGGCGACGGGAAATGTTCCCCGACGTCGGGAACCTCTATCCCGCTCTCGGAGAAGCCGTCCTCTACGGCGAAGTCGCGCGGGATGTATCCCTCCGCGTTGCCGACGTCGCGCACCCACAACCAGGTGGCGTCGTCGTCGTTGAGGAGCGTGATGGTGGCGCCCTGCCGCACGCTGAGGTCGCCTTCCTCCGTCGCCTCAAAGTCGTAGAGGACGGTCATCGTCGGTCCGTCGCTCAGCTTCTTCTCTGACCTCCTCCCGCTTCCTCCTGCTCCGAGAGACCACGTACATACATCCGTCGATGGTGTGTTGCCATTCAGCGACCACGTGTGTATGGCTTCAGTCATCTTGCTCCCGCTGGACGAGCTTGCATTCTTCGCCTCACGCTCGTTGTCGCTGCGTACGGGAGAGGAGCGACGGAGACCGGATGCGGAAGTGTCTCCCGTATGTCGTCCGTTCGGCGTTCCCGGAACCACCTGTTCCTCGATGGATTTACTTCCGAGCGACAGATCGGCGGACGGACTGTTGTACATGCTGACCGACGTGTTGGGTGTGTAGCGTGCGCTTGCCTGGGTGCTGTTCCCGCCGTGGCGGGAAGGACTGTGGTAGGAGGAGGTGTGGTCCGTGTAGCAGCAAGAGTCCTGGCTGTGTGTGTGCGGGCAGGGACTGTGGTTAGCCGTGTGGGGTGGACTGTGGTTAGCCGTGTGGGGTGGACTGTTGCTAGTGGTGTGGCGTGGACTGTTGCTAATGGTGTGGCGTGGACTGTTGCTAGCGGTGTGGCGTGGACTGTGGTTAGTACTGTTATCCGTGTGGGGTGGACTGTTTTTGGACATGTGGCGTGGACTGTGGTTAGTACTGTTATTCGTGTTGCGTGGACTGTTGCTGGCGCTGTTAGCCTCCTGGCGTGGACTGTTGCTAGCGCTGTTAGCCTCTTGGCGTGGACTGTTGCTAGCGGTGTTACCCGCTTGGCACGGACTGTTGCTAGCGGTGTTAGCCTCCTGGCGTGGACTGTAGCTAGCGGTGTTACCCGCTTGGCACGGACTGTGGGTGGGGGTGGCGGGGTGCGTGCCGGGGGCGTGGCTGCCGCCGCTCTCCCGCGCGCTCTCCGCATGTCGCGGACTATGGTCGGCGTGCAGGGTGACGCGCCGCCAGTCCCTCCGTTCCTAAACGAGAACGGGGTGTCGTTCGCACGCGCTTCTCACCGCCTCGTCCGCTCCTCTCCTCGCTCGCTTCCTCCATCTCTCCTCCCTCCTCCTTCCCCTCCTCCACGCGCGACGGCACCGCAGGAGGCAGGAAAGCTGTTGAACGGAGAGTCGCATCCATCCTCCTCTTCCTCTGATCTCGTGGCTGTCGGAGGTCGATGGCCACGTGACGTCATCTCTGACGTCATCGATACTGGTAATCGGCTGTGTCGCGGGAGGGTAAGGGCGAGTCGACGTGAGGGGCAGAGTGGAGGGAGGGCGCTGCCAGCGGAGTAGGAGGAGGAGGAGAAGACGTGAAGAGGAGGAAGGAGCGCACGTCGATGCCTCGCGGTGGGCGGGGAGATGCCGGAGGAGGTGCGCGCATACTTGTTAGTCCGCTTTGCCTCTACTAGCGTTAACGCGAGCAATCTCGCAGCTCCACTCCTGCTTTCGCGGAGACTTCTGCCTTCCCCGCCTTCCCGCTTGCGATGGGGCGAGGAGCAGATGCGGCGATGTTATCCCGGGGATAGGAGCCCGTCCTGCCAGGAAATAGTGCTCTGCATCCCTTCCTCCTCCTCCTCCTCCTCCTCCTCCTCCTCCTCCTCCTCTTCTCTCCGCTGCTGGCCAGGGCGGTGCGCTGCTACACGCGCGCGCAGGGCCTCACGGCCCGTATTGAGACGTCCGCCATGCTTGCGGCGCTGAGTCATTGGCCGCCATTTTGTAGCACTCGCGTTAAAACTTGTCATCCTCCGCTACTAGCGATGGCGCTGCGGGCGCCGCGTCTGCTGCCGTTTTCGGCGATCGCGGAACAGTCGATTCTCGGACGCCGGTCGCTTTCGTCTGCTTCTTTGAAGGAGGGCAACATCTCCTGCGAAACGCTCGGAAGCTCGGAAGCATCTTTTTTGTTCTTCTTCGTCGGACTGGCTTTCTTCTCTGTTGCTGGTGATAACGTTTGATGATGTTGTCAGCGGTTGACGATGACGTTGCCGCTAGCGAATTTCTTCTTAATAGCGAGCGTTGACGTGTTTTCAATGTTGTGTTGTTGATGTTTGCGCGCCATTTTTTCTTATCTGCGGGAGAGACATGTTGCGCGTTGATGTTGACACTGGCCTTCTTGCTGCTGGGAGCAACAACAGTGGTGTTTACCAACTGTTGTTGTTGATGCCGACGCCACCTTTGCCTTCTAAGCGGCGGAGGCGCTGGGTGTGTTTCTCGCGACGATCCGCGAATCTCGCTGGCACGGCTGCACGCGGTAGGACGACGATGACTTGCGGATCTCCTGCCTGAGCACGCTAGCGTGCGAACGGCTGCCGGTCGCCATGCGACGCGTCCCGCGCCTCCGCCTCGTCGCTGTCGCACCACTCCTCGTGGATCGTCTGCTGTGACGTCATCGCGGGCGCTGCGGGCGACGTGCAGCTGGTCGTCGCTTATGACGAGCCGAGCCAGTGCTTGCGACGACGTGGTTACGTCGGCGACGTCTCTGCGCTGCACGAGGCGCCCCCTGCCGGAGCCGGCGGATGTTCGTCACGGAGTGGATGCCCGTCGAGGTGCGGACCGGGGAAGGAACGGACAGCGGTCTTGCGTCGTTGTCGCGCGTGACCTTTGACCAGGATGCATCCCAGATCGACGCGGCGGAGCAGCGCGAGTGCGCCCAGTCAGGTGCGCTGTCGTTAAGATGCCGAACTTCTTCAGGTCGCAGGCCAGCAGCGCCTTGAGCGTCACCGCGACCGCTGCCGCCGCGACGCCTTCGGATAGCACGACCGAGAAGCGGGACATGCTCGTAACGGTCGGCCAAACGCACGTCCCGCCGCCCGCCAATCTTGCTGACACGCGCGCCCGTTTTGGGTTTACGTCGGCCGACACCAGATTGCAATTTCTCAACGACTGGCTCGTTGAGACAGTCGCTCAGGAGGACCGGGACCTCGCCGCTCCGTTTTCGTCGCCATCCGCCATCGGCCATCGTCGTCGTCGTTCGCGCAGCCGACGTCGCTCTTATCTCGCTGGAGAATTCTCGGGCGACGGTTCGAGTTCGTCGAGTTTTGTTACTTTGGCACTGTCTGGCGGCAGCGGCCGCGCATCAGTTCTTGGAAAAAGCCGTCGACGACCGACGCTACTGCCTGCGTCCGGCATTGCCGACAATTCACGTCGCCTCCGCTTGGGACAAGAAACTCGGTTCGTCAGTCGTCGCTGCGATGTTTGCCGACGTTCTATCTTAGAGGAGACTTGCAGAGACATTCGGGTCTCCGGCAATGATTCGACACGTAGTTTAAGCGACGACGACGACGTTTCTCTCTCTCGCGCGACGACGACGTCGCCACGTCCGGTCGGGCCCGCGGCAGTGCGACTCCTGTCCGATTCACGAACCGCACGAAGCTGCACGGCGGGCGGCGCTTCGTAGGCGCCCTCTGCTGCGTGAAGTACGGAACCTGACCTTTGGCGGCGTGATGTAGGTGGCGTCCCTTGTCGGTCGACTTTGCGTCGGGAACGTCGGTGTGGATTTCGCCGAGGTCAGAGACGTCACGAAGCTCGTTTGGAGTTGCAGAGCGGACCTCTCGTCTCCCTCGTCCAGCGATAAACATGTCCCTGTATCAGCCCTTCATACGTGGTCCTCTCTTTTCTCCATCCTCCTCCTCCTCCCTTTCCTCCTCCTCCTCCTATTCCTTCTCCGCCTCGCTCCCTCTGCGCACATGCGTCCTTTAGTGACACCACCATCACGCCTCCTGGCGTCACGTCGCGGGCAGGCAGCGCCCCCTGTGGGTCATCTCGAGTAGCTTTCTGACGCGATGGGACGACGGCGGTTACTACGTCGTTCCCGTCGGCGTCTCGCGAGATCTCGTTGCACTGCAGCCAGCGCGGCTTCGGCGGCCGCGGCGGAGGACCTGCGCCGACGTTTGTCGTCTGCTTCAGTGGCGCCACGTTCGTTCGCGTTGTCGGCGCGTTGCCGCGTCGCTGCATCGTCACCTCGTCGTCGGCCAGCGCTCCGCTCTCGTTCTCCTTGTCCGACGACGAGCTCTGTTGGCAGTCGCTGAGATCCTCGAGTTTGCCGAGCCGCTGTTCGAGTCTCGCGATCTTGCGGATGTGGTCGTCCCGCATCAGTTCCGGATTCCAGAGTCCCTGCGGCGGCACGACGGGAACGCCGCGGCGGCGCAGGGTGTCGTGATAGTTGGCGAGCCAGTCTAGCGTCTTACAACTCATCTTCTTCATCTCCTCCAGGTTGACGTAGTTGCGAAGCTCGTCGATAGGTGGCGCGGGCGGCGCCGGGGCGTGGCTGAGACTCCCGGCTCTCTTGCGCGCCTCGCCTCCTCCTCCTCCTCCTCCTCCTCCTCCTCCTCCTCCTCTTTCTCCTTCTCCGCCGCCCTCCCGCTGCGGTGCCTCTCTCTTCTGCTTCGTCTCGGGTAGCTTCCTCTCTTCCTGCTGCTGCTTCTGCTTCTCCGGGGACATGCGGTTCTTCGGGAGGACGAGACTCAACGGGAGAGTGTAGTCGAAAGGTACGAAACCCTCTTCCTCGTCTGCGGTGCGCACGTACACCCAGTGCTTGTGTTTGTAGAGGGCGTTGACGACGACTCCCTGCGTGACGGACACCTCGTCGGCGGCTGTCCAGTCGCTGGCCGGAGCGTAGGAGCGAGTGACCATGAGCGGGACGTTGCCTGGACACGCCGCCGTGCATTCAGCCAAGTACTGCGGAAGCGAAAGAACAGCGATACATTATCGAGAGCACTGTCAGACGACGGAATATATATATACAAAATCACACACGCACACCCATGATGCAAGAGATGTACATAATCGAAGCTCGTTAATTCAGTTTTACTTCTTTAACCCTATTATTTGACTTGTTAATATATATACTATATATATATATATATATATATATCTATATATATATCAGTGAGAGGCAGAGAGATACAGAAGGTATCTATTATATATATATATATTATAGTATATAGAGAGAGAGCAGAGCAGAGAGAGAGAAGAGAGAGAGAGAGCAGCAGAGAGAGAGAGAGAGAGAGAGGAGAGGAGAGAGAGAGAGAGAGAGAGAGATAGATATAACACTATACATTTCGTCTATCCAGTATAATCGGAAGAATCAACCCATCTCGAATACGGTCTGATGCTTACGAGTGCTATCTGCATGAATGGCGCCTAAGCTTTGCGCGCATGATGTTTTCTATGTATATCGTATCTCTGCATGCTTTGATCGTGAAGCGAACTGCCTGTGCGTCAAAGCCAAGAGAAATACCTTCTCGACAAACTATACAGTGAGAGAACGCTCGAGCGTTAGAGCGAGTTGGCAGGAATTTACATGTCGCTCGCCGGCTGACAGATCCTCACGGCTAGTCTGGGGCTCATACACGAATATCAATTAGGAGCAGAGGGGCAGGGAGCAGGGGGGGGGGGGGGGGGGTGACTAGCTGGCAAGCCCGCATCTGTTGACGCGAAGGCCGACGGTGTAGACTACGATAAAAGCCAGTGCATCGTTAACCTGAACTTAGTGGCGCCCCACGTTCAATGTCGTCGTAATAACGGTACTGAGTGGTGTAAATTGAACTTTTTACATCGCTACATCTTTGCTATGAGGAAACGAAACGTACGCAAGAAATAACGACAAATAAAGAAAGACGCATTAATGTTAGGAATGTGTAATGGAAAACTTTTATATACAAAATTAGACATAGAAACATTGTACACGTACATAGATAGTAGATATACCCCGTGTAAACACTAATACCAAACGATTTATGAATATCACCAAGATATCGTATCTATCCAAGTTCATCATATATTTTTATATATGGGACACCGACAGTACTATTATATAGCCTTAGACGTAGAGGGCAGTGAAATGTGTCAGGCAGTCCTAGAGTTATTGGGGCGTGCTTGTTCGCAGCGTTTGTGATGTTCATGCGGTCCTGTTTTATTGCTGCGATCAGAGGAACCAACGTAATAGGAGGGTATTTATGATACCTCAGACCCCACTGAGGCCGAGAAGGAAAGAACGTAAACAGAGAAAGAGAGCAGGGAGAGAACGATATATATATAACTGATACGTCATACATATATAGTATATCTATATGACTATATATATATATATATATATAGTATATATATATTAGAGAGAGAGAGAGAGAAGGAGAGAGAGAGAGAGAGAGAGAGAATGTTACAGGTATTATAAAACCATATATATATTATATATATATATATATATATATATATATATATATATTATACTATATATATATTTATAGAGAGGAGAGGAGAGAGGGACGAGAAGAGAAGAGAGAGAGCAGAGAGAGAGAAGAGGAGAGACGCGAGAGAGGACAGAGAGCAGAAGAAGGCAGGGAGGACGGAGGTGAATTGTGACGGGTATATACATATAGTGTAAGTAAGCAACGACCGCAGCGCCTGTTGCATTATTAACCAATATCGCAAGCCACTGCCGTCATTCTGTGCAGACCTGCACTGTCGCTCAGTTAATCTTATTTTATTTCGCCACATACTTCAGTTCACTATCTAACAGCGCTGCGACATATCCTTCAAATCCTGATATGGGTTACCGCGTCGTCCAGCGAGAACACAGTTAAACTCACCAATGTTATCGCGTCACCTCGTGGCTACCACCGCGCCCCCTACACTCGCCGTCGCTGCGACGACTACAAGTACATCTTGCGAAAGATCTCTGCCGGCACCGATCCGTCGCCCGAGGTGCGCGCTCTATCGGACTCATCGTCGAACACCACGTGATCACCGCAGCCACCGCACTGCCTCGTGGCGTCACAGGTACGCACACCCGTCGTCATCTCGCCAGCCTCGCGCCGGCACGCGTTGACATGGCCTGACGGCAACGACTCCTCGAAGCAGGGCACCGGTCGGCGGCGGCGGTGACGTCACCGTCGTTCGCACGTCCGTCGTCGTCTTGGTGTCGCTTTCGTCGGCGTCGCTGTTCGAGGCTGCTGGAGGATGTAGGAGGTATCTGTGTAACTAAGACTTAGCCTTCCCTTGTACCCGCCATCCGCGTCCGCTGTCGCTATCCGGGTTCGCACCGACCTGCTGCCACGCCCAGCGGCGGCCGGGAAGGGCAGGTCGAAGGCGACGGCGTTAAATGTTCGCCGACGTTCGGCGACCTCTATCCCGCTCTGCGAGAACCGTCCTCTTACGTGCGAAGTTCGCGCGGGATGTATCCGCTCCGGCGTTGCCCGGATCGTGCCGCGCACGACCACACCAGGTGGCGTCTGTCGTCGTGAGGAGCGTGATTGCTGGCGCGGTCTGCCGCACGCTGATGTCGCCTTCCTCCGTCCGCCTCCAGTCGTTAGAGGAACGCGTCATCGTCGGTCGTCGCCTCAGCTTCTTTCTCTGGACCTCCTCCCGCTTCTCCTGCTCCCGAGAGATCACGTAACATACACTCAGTCGATGGTGTGTTGCTCATTCAGGGACAACGTTGTATGGCTTCAGTCATCTTGCTCCCGCGGCAGCTTGCATTCTTCGCCTCACGCTGGTTTCCTGATGTACGGGCAGAGGAACGCACGGTAGACCGGATGCGGAAGGTCCCGATGCGTCCTTTCGGCGTTCCGGAACCAGCCTGTTCCTGCGATGGATTTTACTTCGCGAGCGCGACAGATCGCGGACGGACTGTTGTACATGCTGCACGACGTGTTGGGTGTGTAGCGTGCGGTCGCCTTGGGTGCGTTTCCCGCCTGGCGTGACGGACTGTGGAGGAGAGGTGTGGTCCGTGTTAACGCAGCAATCGAGTCCTTGGCTGTGGTGTCGGTGGCGGATCGGACGTGGTTAGCCGTGTGGGGTTGGACTGTTGCTATGCCGTGTGGGTGGGACTGTGGTTATCCGTGTGTGGGTGGACTGTTGGCTAGCGGGTTAGTCGGGTGGGCGTGCGACTGTGATTAGTACTGTTAGTCCGTGTGGGGGGACTTTTGACATGTGGCGTGGACTGTTGCTAGGCGTGTTAGCCGGTTGGGTGCGACGTTGCCTAGCGTGTGGGGTGACTGTGGTTAGCTGTGACGTGCGACTGTTGCTAGCCGTGTGTATCCCTGTGGGGCTGGATCTGCTTGATTGTACTGTGTATCCGTGTTGCGTGAACTGCCTGCTTTGCGCGTGTGTAGCCTCCTGGCGTTGGACTTAGCTTGCGGTGGTTACCGGTTTGGCACGTGATCCTGTGTGAGGTGGGGTTGGCGGGTGCGTGTCCGCATTGCGAGGGGCTGTGCTGCGCCGCTCTCCCGCGGCTGCCTCTTTTCCGCATGTTGTGGTGCGAGTACTTAGTGGTCTCGGGTGTCAGTGCTAGTGATCGCGCCGCCAGTCCGTCCCCGTTCCTACGAGAACGGAGGTGGTCGTCGCCACGCGCTTCTCGCCCCGTCGTCCGCTCCTCTTCCTCCTCCTTCTCCATCCTCTCCTCTCGCTCCTTCCCCTCACTCCCGCGCGAGCCCACCGTCGAGAGGAGCTGGAGGATGTTGAACGGAGAGTTCGCATCCTCCTCCTCTTCCTCTGATCTCGGGCTGTCGAGGTCGATGCCCGTGGAGTCATCTCTGACGTCATCCGTACTGGTACTCGCTGTGTCGCGGAGGGTAGGCCGAGTCGACGTGAGGCGCAGAGTGAGGGAGGGCCTCCAGCGGAGCTAGGAAGGAGGGAGAGGAGACGTGAAGCTAGGAGGAGGACGCGCCACGTCGATGCCTCGGCGGTGGGCGGGGAGTGCCGGAGCGAGGTGCGGGTCATCTTGTGTCCGCTTCCTCTCTGGTTAACTGCAGCATCTCGCAGCTCCACTCCTGCTTTCCGGGAGAACTTCTGCTTCCCGCCTTCCCCTTGCGAGGCGAGGAGAGATCGGCGATGTTATCCCGGGGATAGGAGCTGCTCCTGCAGGAATAGTGGCTCTGCATCCCTCCTCCTCCTCCTCCTCCTCCCTCCTCCCTACCTCTCTCCTCCTCTTCTCTCCGCTG
>NW_014578688.1:71057-84731 GCF_000485595.1 Priapulus caudatus
TATATATATTATATAATATATCATATATATATATATATATGATCACGCGTGTTTTATAATACCCACCCACGTACGCGTGTATGTACGCAGGCACACACACGCTGCGCGCGCACGCACACACACACACACGCACGCACGCACGCACGCACGCACACACACACCCACACACACACACACTTTATATGGCTCATCTAAAGACAGAGCGTTACATTCCTGCGTGAAACCACACACTGCTTGGCACTAGTACACACAGAAGCATACTTATATTAGCTGGTCGTTAAGCGGGGGTCTGTATGCGGGTTAGCCGCGCAGTTGCTGTAATTCCCCAGTTGATGTGAGATATAGTGACATCCACGTTAATACAATAATCACACTCCCAACTGTCTGTTAATACAATATATCTGCCCGTATATCCGTGCTAATGCCAATCAAGCTTTAAGTGGAAACTTCGCGGCATCTAAGTGCGCGCGAGAGCGTACGCAAGAAAGCCAAGTGAGAGAGAGAGAGAGAAACAGACACAGATAGTAAGTATGTGTGTGTGTGTGTGTGTTGTGTGTGTGTGTGTGTGTGTGCGTGCGTGCGTGCGTGGTGTGTGTGTGTGTGTGGTGTGTGTGTGTGTGTGAAGAGAGAGAGAGAGAGAGAGAGAGAGAGAGAGAGAAAGAGCGAGAGAGGCCAGAGTAAGAGAGGGAAAGAGAGGAAAAGAGAGAGAGAGACAGAGAGAAAGAGAGCTCAAATGAGAGAGAGAGAGAGAGACCGCAAAAGAGAGAAAGAAAGAGAGAGAAAAAGAGAGAGAAGTAGACACAGCGTGTGCGAGCAGTAAACAGAGCGCCCGCTACGCCACGTCCTTCGCTCGCGGTGTCATATAGGCCGCGTGTATATATAATACCTTCGAGATGGCCATAGCGTTGCTGGTCGGGTAGCCGCCTGACCGATGCTTGCTCGGTCCGTCAAGCAGGTCCTCTGCCGACCTCGACCTTTCCCTGTCCGAGATCCTCACACCTACGCAATCAATCGGACTCTCATTCATCTTCTTCTTGTGTCCGACCTGGAGTAGCGAAAAAAACAACGCTAAAACACTTAGAAATATTTTCGAATGAAATTTTCTATTTGAACTGCGGAGCATCCGGCGGGATTGTACATGCTTCCATGCTCCCGTACGGAGTAGGTTCGGAGCTAGTTCCAATATTGACTCTGCTGGAGGGAAGCAGTAGCCGCAGCAAATGAGAATAAAAGTTGATACTGTAGATGGGGTGAGGAGGCTGAAGATAAGGATGAGGATAAGGATGAGAATGCTGGGGTGGGGATGAGGATGAGGATGAGGAAGAAGAGGCTGAGGGATGATGATGGGAATGAGGAGGCTGGGGGATGGGTTGAGGATGAGGAGGCTGGGGTAAGGATGAGGAAAAAGAGGCTGGGGTGAGGATGAGGATAAGGATGAGGAGGCTGGGGGATGAGGAGGCTGGGGAATGAGGATGCTGGGGGATGAGGATGAGGGGGGATGAGGAGGCTGGGGGATGAGGATGAGGATGAGGAGGCTGGTGCAGGATGAGGAGGAAGAGGAGGCTGTGGGTGGGGGTTGAAAATAAGAATATGGAGGCTGGGGATAAGGATAAGAATGAGGAGGCTGTGGGTGGGATTGAAGATAAGAATATGGAGGCTGGGGATAAGGATAAGAATGAGGAGGCTGGGAGTGAGGACGCAGGGAGATTAAACATGAGGAGACTAAGGATAAGTAAAGAGGTTAGAGGTAAGGATAAGACTGTGAAAAAGACAGGAAGGTTGTTGATGATGTCAAGTGCGAAAATAAAAACGTGAACAAAGCGCCGACTGGACTGGCTGGACAATCCACGCGAACAAAACTCACGCGATCGAATCGCCTACGCACGCACGCACGCACACACACACACAACACACAACACACACACACACACACACACACACACAACACACACACACTACGCACACACCACACACACACACTAGCGCGCGCACACACACTCGCACGCACGCACGCACACACACGCGTGCTGCACGCACACACTGCACGCACCGCACGCCGTACACACGCGCGCGCGGCACATCACACACACCCACACGCCCCCACACACAGCTAGCACTATTGTCGTTCGTGACACACACACAGTGACGGCTTGCCGCTCGTCGGGCAATTATTTCTGTTTAAAGTCGCTCCGTTGGCTTGCACCCGATCATTTACGTCTGTTCACGAGCTGTGACCCTCCCTAGAGGAATTCGCTCGTTTCACGCGCAGCAGACGACAAACAACAATCAATTCGAGGCAGAGACGATAGCAACAGCACTTACAAAGCGACAAGTTACTACCCCCCCCTCACCCGAGTACGTACTGAAATAATCCGAGCAGTCCAATTATAACGTACACTAGTTCTCGTCGAGAATACCGTAAAGTTCATTACGTTGCTGCAGCAATCTGTGGTGAGCTTTCTTCATGATGAGATTAGCAGACTGCTGCACGCAATTTATATACGCTCGATTTTGTCCGGGGACGATGATTGGCTCTAAACATTCTTTGAATGTTCTAATTGTGAATAAGTTGAATTGAGTCTTAGGCTAGCTAGAATGGTTAGATTCCGATTTTGTGTTGAAATTTAGTCAATTAAATCAGCCACGTATACACGTATACGCTACCCAGTTGCATCAATACACGTACACGGCCGCCTATTTCTCTCGTCGTGCGGTTGGGTTATGGTTACATATTGGTTAGCGTATTTGTTTCATTCCCCAGACTACAAATGACGGTTTTTGTTGTATTGTTTACCGCGCGTGCGTTTATGAACTTTTTGTTGTTGGTTTTACCACGTAGTAATGCTATATCTTAATAATTTTACCCTTCCTGCTCTTGTTGCGTTACCACGCGCACATATTATGAAGCAGTCTTGTTTTGTTGCTCTTATTGTTGTTTGTTGTTTTTGGTTGTTGTTCTGCTGCTGCTGCTTGCTGGCTGGGAACCACCATACACCACCCTTTTTTGCTTTACAATACTATTGTTGTCTTTCTTGGTTGCCTTTCATGTTATTGACGTTTTTATCGTCATCGTTTGTTGTTGTTGTTGTTTTATTGCTTGTGTTTGTGTTTATCACTTGTTGTTGTTTGTTGTTCGTTTGGCGGGGACTGTTGTGTCGTTTGTTGTTGTCCGTCGTTAGCTACTAACTACTGTGCTTGCTGCCTCGCTGGTTGGTGGCTACACGCAAATCACAACTCTAAATTGACTCCTTCGAGCAGAAGGATTGCAACTCCGAATGCTTATTATACGTGAGCCGACCAATGCAGTTACGGTGCTAGAGAGACTTTATTAGTGTCGTTATACTGTATCTTATATTAGGAGCATTTATTAGGCGTCTGTACTGTAGCAAGAGAGCTAATCAGTGGATTATCGATGTAGCTAGGAGACTTTATCAGTGCCTGTACGGTGAGCTAGAGGCAGCTTTATTTAGTGGCAGTTACGCTTACATTGAAGCGGCGATTAAGTCGTGTATCCTTGTCCGCCATTAGTAGCTGTCGTAACTGAATCTATTTTTCTTTCCATTTGTCGATAACTCATCGGCGAGATAGGAGCTATAGCTATAGAAGTGTGTATAATATCGCAGGACGAGCCAGAGATTGACAGCCGACAAGCGTGCTGCGCAGACGAACCATATTGGCGGGAGAGTGTTGGAGTTTGCAGCGGCCGTGGGTGATAAAATGCGGTGCCGAGAGACGAGCGGGGAGAGGGGGAGAGGGGGAGAGGTGGAGAGAGGGAGAGGGGGAGGAGAAAGGTGAGAGGGAGAGAGAGAGAGAGAGAGGGATAGACTGAGCCGTAGCCAAGGGGAATATTAGGGGAGGAGAAAGTGAGAGCAAGGAGGAGTAGACGTGACCAGCGAAAACCGAAGAAACAGGAGAAAGATGTCACAGAAAGAAAGAGGGAGAGAGAGAAAGACAGCGAAAGAAAGAAAGACAAGAACGCGGCTGTGTTTGCGCCACGCCGAGGAGAGAGCCACACAGAGAGCAGCAGCAGTGCAGCAATAGCAGTAGCAGCAGCAGTAGCAGGAGCCAGTAGCAGCAGCAGTAGCAGCAGCAGTAGCAGCAGGCATAGCCAGCAAGCCAGTAGCAGCAGCAGTAGCAGCAGCTAGCAGCAGCAGCAAGTAGCAGCAGCAGTAGCCAGTGACGTTTCGCAAGGTCACCATGTCTACGGCCTTACGCGTATATCGCCGCCGGGGCCATCCCCTAACATATAGCCAATTAATATTCAATTTATTTCTCGTTATTCATTTGCAGTTTTAAGCTTGTCTCTTCACATCAGCTACGACTGCTCCCGTCAAACAGCATTTTTTCCAAATGGGTTGCGGCGTTATTTGATGAGAACAGCCTGGTTAAGAGGGAAGAGAGGATGGGGGCGGGTGGGGCGAAGGAGGATGGGGGCGTCGTGGGGAGAGGAGATTCCTGACGAGAAAGTGCTGTTAGTAAGAATGGGCCCCGTGAGGAGGCGAGAGGAGATGAAATGGAATCACGGGAGGAGGGAAGGCTGTGCTGAAAGAATTCGCTGTTGATTGTTGATTAGAATGGAATGATTTTGTATCTCACCGCATTGTGTCGAATTATTAATGATTTTTTTTTCTCACCACCGCTTCTCTCACTCCATTCCTGCCTCTTTCTCTCACTCTTTTCGTGTTTCTTTCGCGCTCTCTTTCTCATCTCTCTACTGTCTCTCTCTTTTGCTCCCGCTGCTCTTTTGCGGACCACCACTCACATAACCCCTCTCTCTCACACACACACACACACACACACACACACACACCACAACACACACCACACACACACACACAACACACACCACACCACACACACTCTTCTCGCTGATATATTTTCACGCATGCAGATTGAGACCGAGTCGCAGCAGCCACATCTCAGTAACTTCCTTAATAGCCCGCGGATGTTTTCTTCTTGTATTAACGAACCGACAGGATGTCGAGCTGCGCCGCTTTTGATTGATGCCAGCCTGATCATCCCTGTTAAACCCACCTTACCTTGTCATGCTTAGCACTCCCCTCTCTGCTGTCTCCACTGTTTCTATTTGTCGCCTCTTTCTTTCTTACTCTACTTCTCTACTCTCGGCGCTTCTTGCCTCTGTCTCTTTACTCTCTTCTTTTCTTTTCTACTTTCTCTATCTCTCTCTCTCTCTCTCTCTTCTCTCTCTCTCTCTCTCCTCATTACTGCCTCGCTTTCTTTCTTGCTCGCCCTTTTCACTCAGGCTCTCTCTATCTCTCTTTCTTTCTTTATTTCTTACTTTTCTACTTTCTCCCTCTTTCTTTCTCTCTTTCTATCTATTTCCCTCGCTCTCGCACGCTTTCTTTCTTTCTTTCTCTCTCTCACTCTCACACTCTCTCTCTCTTCTTTCTTTCTTTCTTTAGTTTTCTTTCTTTCGCTCTCTCTCTCTCATCGCCTTTCAAATTTTTCTCGCAACGTCTTCTGAGCGGTCTTAACACCGGTGTAATCAACTATCCGGTTCTCATTACAAATTAAAACTGATCAGCTAGATTACACCACAACAATTACACCGCATGGATGAATGCATGCATGTGAGTGAATGTGATGGGTGGAGGAGAAGGCTGTGATGGGTGGGGGAGAAGGCTGTGATTGGGTGGGGGGGATAAGGCGTGATGGGGGGGGAGAAGGGCTGTGATGGGTGGGGAGAAGGCTGTGATGGGTGGGGAGAAGCTGTGATGGGTGGGGAGAAGGGCTGGTGATGGGCTGGGGAGAAGGCTGTGATGGGTGGGGGGATAAAGGCTGTGATGGGGCGGGGGAGAAGGCTGTGTATGGGTGGGGGTAGAAACGCTGTGATGGGTGGCGGAGAAGGCCTGTGATGGGTTGGGGGGAGAAAGGGCTGTGAATGGGTGGCGGGAGAAGCGCTGTGCTATGGCTGGAGCGAGGAACGCTTGTGATGGGTGGGGGAGAAGGCTGTGATGGGTGCGGGGAAGAATGCTGTGATGGGGTCGGGGGGGAGAAGGCTGGATGGTGGGGAAGAAGGCTGCGGATGTTGGTGGGGGAGAAGGCTGTGATGGGTGGGGGAGAAGGCTGTGATGGGTGGGGGAGAAGGCTGTGATGGGTGGGGGAGAAGGCTGTGATGGGTGGGGAGAAGGCTGTGTATTGCGGTGGGGAGAGAAGGCTGGGATGGGGCTGGTGGAAGATAGGCCTGTGATGGGTGGGGGAGAAGGCTGTGATGGGTGGGGGGCAGAACGCGTTGTGATGAGGGGTGGAGAAGCTGTGCATGGTGGGGAAAGGCGTGATGGGGGGGGGGAGAATGCGTGTGATGGGGTGGGGAGAAGGCTGTGATGGGTGGGGGAGAAGGCTGTGATGGGTGGGGGGAGAAGGCTGGGATGGGTGGGGGAGAAGGCTGTGACATGGGATGGGGGAGAAGATGGGGGAGAAGGCTGTGATATGTGGAGGGTGGAAATCTCGGAGAAGGGTCTTAGGTGGAAATATGAAAAAATTCCAGTAGTGAAGAATGATTAATCTCCCAATGGTATGATAGTCATGTTGCTGCGCGCAGAACTGAGAGAGCTGTGATATATTATAGCTGAGTTGGTTTTATGTTCTGCTGTAAAGGCTCCATAAGTAGTGCATGGCAACAATGAGATACTCTGGCCAGGGCGTGGCTGCTACACGCGCGCGCAGGGCTCCGGCCCGTATTGAGACAGTCCGCCATGTTGCGGCGTGAGTCATGGCCGCCATTTTGTAGCACTCGCGTAAAATTGTCATCCGCGCTACTAGATGGCGCTGCGGGCGCCGCGTCTGCTGGTTTCGGCGAATCGCGGAACAGTCCGATTCTCGGACGCCGGTCGCTTTCCGTCTGCTTCTTTGAAGGAGTGGCAACATCTTCCTGCCGAAACGCTCGGAAGCTCGGAAAGATCTTTTTGTTCTTCTTCGTCGGACTGGCTTTCTTCTTGTTGCTGGTGATAACGTTGATGATGTTGTCAGCGTTGACGATGACGTTGCCGCTGCCGGATTTCTTCTTAATAGGCGAGACGTTGACGATGTTTTCAATGTTGTCGTTGTTGATGTTGCCGCCGCCATTTTTCTTTCTAGCGGGAGAGACACTGTTGGCGTTGATGTTGACACTGGCTTTCTTGCTGCTGGGAGCAACAACAGTGGTGTTACCAATGTTGTTGTTGATGCCGACGCCACCTTTCCTTCTAGCGGGGGAGGCGCTGGGTGTGTTCTCGCGAGATCCCGCGAATCTCGCTGGCACGGACTGCACGCGGTAGGGCGACGATGACTTGCGGATCTCCTGCCTGAGCACGCAGCGTGCGAACGGCTGCCGGTCGCCATGGCGACGCGTCCCCGCCGCCTCCGCGTCGTCGCTGTCGCACTCCTCGTGGATCGTCTGCTGTGACGTCATTGCGGGCGCGTCGACGTGCAGCTGGTCGTCGCTATGACGACGCAGCAGCTGCTTGCCGACGACGTGGTTACGTCGGCCGACGTCTCTGCGCTGCCACGAGCGCCCCCTGCCGACCGCGCGGATGTCGTCGACGGAGTGGATGCCGTCGAGGTGGGCGGGGAAGGAACCGGAAGCGTCGGCGTGTTGTCGGGTGACCTTTGACCCAGGATGCATCCCCCAGTCGAGCGGCGGGAGAGCGGAGTGCGCCGAGTTCAGGTGCGTGTCGTAAGATGCGAACTTCTTCAGGTTCGCAGGCAGCAGCGCTGTGACGTCACGCGACCTGCCGCCGCCGACGCCTCGGTAGCACGACGAGGAAGCCGGGACATGCTCGTAACGGTCGGCAAACGACGTCCCGCCGCCGCCATCTTGCTGACACGCGCGCCCTCTGGGGTACGTCGGCCGCACACCAGTGCAATTTCTCAGCAACTGGTCGTTGGAGACGTCGGCGAGCGACCGGGACCTGCCGCCGTCCGTCGTCGCCATCGCCATCGCCATCGTCGTCGTCGTCGCGCAGCCGACGTCGCTCTTTCTCGCTGGAGAATTTCTCGGCGACGGTTCGAGTTCGTCGAGTTTGTTCTTTGGCGACGTCTTTGGCGGCAGCGGCGGCGCATGTTCATTGGGAAAAGCCGTCGACGACGACGCTACTGCTGCGTCGGCATTGCCGAAATTCAGTCGCCTCGCTGGACCAAGAAACTCGTTCGTCGTCGTCGCTGCCATGTTTGCCAACGTTCTATCTAGAGGAGACTTCGCGGGTCTCGGCAATGAATTCGACACGTAGTTAGCGACGACGACGACGTTTCTCTCTCTCGCGGCGACGACGACGTCGCCACACGTCGGCTCCGGCGTGCGACTCTGTCGATTCACCGACCGCACGAGCTGCACGGCGGGCGGCGCTCGTAGCGCCCTCTGCTGCGTGAATACGGAACCGACCTTGGCGGCGGTGATGTAGGTGGCGTCCCTGTCGTCGACTTTCGTCGGCGGAACGTCGGTGATCGATTCGCCGAGGTCAGAGGTCAGCGAGCTCTGTTTGGAATGAGAGCGACCTTCGTCTCCTTCGTCCAGGATAAACATGTCCCTGTACTCACTTCCCTTCATCGTGGCTCCTCCTCCTCCTCCTCCTCCTCCTCCTCTTCCTCCTCCTCCCTTTCCTCCTCCTCCTCCTATTCCTTCTCACGCCGTCGCTCCCTCTGCGGCATGCGTGCTTAGTGACATACCACCAATCGACACCTCCTGGCGTACAGTCGCGGCAGGCATACGCCCCTGTGTGGTCATCTGCGAGTAACTTTCGTGACCGGATGCGGAGACGGGCGCCAATTATACGTACGTTCACCGTCGGCGTCTTCGCGATAACTCTCGTCTTGCACTGCAGGCTCAGCGCGGCACATTCGGCAGGCCCGGCGGCAGACACTGACGCCGAACCGTTTTGATCGTTCTGCTTCAGTGCGCGCACACGTTCGGCCGCGCTGTCGTCGGCGCGTTCCCGCGTCGCTGCCATCTCACCTCGTCGCTCGGCACAGCGTTCCCGCTCATCGTTCCTCCTTGGTCCGACGAACGGAGCTCTCGTTGGCATGTCGTCTGAGATCCTCGAGTTGGCCGAGCCGCTGTTCGAGTCTCGCATCTCGGCGGATGGTGGTCCGTTCGCGCGCCATAATCGTTCTCCGGATTCCCAAGAGTCCATGGGCGGCACGACGGGACACGCCGCAGGCGAGCGCAGGGTGCTCGGTGCATAGTTTGGCGAGTCCAGTCTAGGCCTCTTAGCAACTCAATCTTCTTCATCTCTTCCAGGTTGAACGTAGTTGCGAAGCTCGTCGATAGGTGCCGCGGGCGCGCCGGGGGCGTTGGCTGGAGACTCGCGCGCGCTCTCTTTGCGCGCCTCGCCTCATCCTACCTCTCTCCTCCTCCTACTCCTCCCCTCCTCCTATTCTCCATTCTCGCCGCCCTCGCTCCCGCTGCGGTGCCGATCTCTCTTCTGGCTTCGTCTCGGTAGCTCCTCTCTTCTGCTGCTGCTTCGCTTCTCACGGGACATGCGTTTCTTCGGGAGGACGAGAACTCAACGGGAGAGATGTAAGTGCGAAAAGGTACGAAACCCTCTTCCTCGTCTGGCGTGCGCAACGTACACCCAGTGCTTGTGTTTGTAAGAGGGCGTTGGACGAACGACTCCCTGCGTGACGGACACCTCGTCGGCGGCTTGTCGCAGTCGCGTGGCCAGGAGCTAAGGAGCGAGTGACCATGAGGCGGGACGTGGCCTGGACACGGCCGCCGTGCATTCAGCAAGTACTGCGGAAGCGAAAGAACAGCGATAGCATTATCTGAGAGCACTGTCCAGACGATCGGAGATATATATATATATACATATATATATATATAATATATATATATATATCAGTATATATATCGCGTGTTTTTATAATAACCACACTCACGTACGCAGTACAGGCACACACAACGGCGCGCGCGCACGAATGGTCGCGACGGCCACGCTAACACCGGCACGCACGCACAACACACACACACACATCACACACACACACACAGCAGACGCACACACACACACCACACGCACACAACACTGTAATATGGCTCAATCTAAAGACAGAGCGTTACATTCCCTGCGTGAAACCACACACTGCTTGGCACGTGATACAACACAGAAGGCATACTTATAAGTTTACTGTCGCGTTAAGCGGGGGTCTGTATGCCGGGTTAGGCCGCGGCAGGTTGCTGTAATCCTGCGAGCCAGTTGATGTGAGATATATGACATCACGTTAATACATAACACACTCCACTGTACTGTTTAATACAAATATATCTGCCCGTATAGTCCGTGGCTAATGCAATCAGCTTTAAGTGGAAACTTCGCGGCATCTAAGTGCGCGCGAGAGCGACGCAAGAAAGCGCAAAGTGAGAGAGAGAGAGAGAGAAACAGACACAGATAGTAAAGTATGTGTGTGTGTGTGTGTGTGTGTGTGTTGCGGTGCGTGCGTGCGTGCGTGGTGCGTGCGGTGTAGTGTTGTGTGCGTGCGTGTGTGTGCTGTGTGTGAGAGAGAGGAGAGAGAGAGAGAGAGAGAGAGAGAGAGAGAAAGAGCGAGAAGAGGGGCGCAGAGTAAGAGAGGAAGAGAAAGGAAAAGAAGACGAGAGAGAGAGACTAAGAGAGAAAAAAGCGCAAATGAGAGAGAGAGAGAGAGAGACCCGCAAAGAGAGAAAGAAAGAGAGAGAAAAAGAGAGAGAAGTAACACAGCGTGTGTGAGCAGTAAACAGAGCGCCCGCTACGCACGTCCTTCGCTCGCAGGTGTCATGATAGGCCGCGTGTTAATCCCTCGAGATTGGCCATGCGTTACTGGTCGGCGTAGCCGGCCTGACCGATGCTTGCTCGGTCCGTCAAGCAGGTCCTCTGCCGACCTGCGACCCTCTCCCTGTCCGAGATCCTCACGCCTGACGCAATCAAATCGACTCCTCAGTTCATTCCTCTTCTTGTGTCCACCTGGAGTAGCGAAAAAAAAACACAACGCTACACAACACTGTAGAAATATTTCGATATGAAATTTTCTTTTGAAATCTGGCGGGCCATCCGGCGGATTGTAACATGCTTCCATGCTCCCAGTAGCGATGTAGGTCGGAGCTAGTTTCCAAATATTGACTCTGGGCTGAAGGGAAGCAGTAGCCGGCAGAGAATGAGGAATAAAAGTTTGATACTGTAGATGGGTAGGAGGCTGAGGATAGAGATGAGGATGAGGATAAGGATGAGGATGCTGGGGCGCGGATGAGGATGAGGATGAGGAAGACAGAGGCTGAGGGATGATCAATGAGAATGAGGAGGCTGGGGGAATGAGGATGCAGGATGTAGGAGGCTGGGGGGATGATGGATGAAGAAAGAGGCTGGGGAAGGGATTGAGATAAGAAAATAAGCGAGGCTGGGGGTGAGGACGGCAGGGAGATTAAATCATGAACGCGAGACTAAGGATAAATAAAAAGGTAGAGGTAACGTGATACAGACTGTGAAAAAAGTACAGGAAAGGGTTGTTGATGATGTCAAGTGCGTAAATAAAAACGCGAAACGAAGCGCCGACTGGACTGGCTGGAAATCCACCGCGAACAAAACTCACGGTCGAGCGCGGCACGCACGCACGCCACACACACACACGCGCGCTGCGCGCACAACACACAACACCACACACACAACACACAGCCACACACAACACACACACACAGCACATAACACACCACACACACACACACACACCACACACACACACACACACACCACACACACACACACCAGCCACACACAGACACGACCACGCCCCCCACCAACAGCTAGGCAACTATTGTCCGTTGCGTGACACACACACAGTTGACGGCTCTTGCCGCCTCTCGGAAGCAATATATTTCTGTTTAAGGCGCTCGTGGGCTGCACCGATCATACGTTCGTGTCCACGCAGCTGCGCGAACCCTCCATTACACCACGGCTGGAGCGAGGAATTTCGCTCCGTTCACTAGAGCGAGCGGCGGTAATGGGTCGTGGTGGAGCCGCGCAGCAGACGACAAAGCAACACGAATCAATCCGAGGCAGACGATGGAAAAACGCACTACAAGCCGACAAGTTACTACTCCGCCCCGCCCTGCCACCGAACCCGAGTACGTACTGAATAAATCGCGAGAGCAATTATACGTGCACCTAGTTGCTCCGTCGAGTAATACGTAATAGTCCATAACGTGCTGCTAGCCAATTCTGTGTGAGCTTCTCGCCTGATGAATCAGGCAGATGCTGCAGCAGCCTTATATAACGCTCGATTTGTCCGGACGATGCTTGCCCCTAAACATTCTTTGAATGAGTATCTAATTGAATAAGTGAATGAGTCCTTAGGCTAGCTAGAATCGTTTAGTTGTAAATTAGTACAATTAAAATCACCACGTAGACGTATACGCTATCCCCAGTGCATCATATGCACGTACACGCTATTTCTCGTCGTGTTAGGGTTAACATAAATTAGTTACGCTATTGATTTCCCCAACTACGATTACCGTTTTTTGTTGTTATTGTTTAGCCGACGTGGGTTTTATGAACTTTCTTGTTTGTTGTTACCACGTATAATCGCCATATTTAATAATTTACGGCCTCCTGTCTTGTTGTTCCACGTCGCACATGATTATGAAGCAGATCTGTTGTTGGGCTCTAATTGTTGTTGTTGTTGTTTGTTGTTGTTGTTTGCTGCTGCTGGGTCAACCACCATACACCACCTTTTTTTTGGCTATTACCCATACTTATTGTTGTTCTTAATTTGTGGCTCTTTAATGTCTTGACGTTTTTATCGTCCATCGTTATTCGGTTGTTGTTTGTGTTGTTTTTTAATTGGGCTGTTTTTGTGTTTTATGCACTGTTGTTGTTGTTGTTGTTGTTTTTGGTGTTGTTGTTTGTTGTTGTTGTCGTCGTTTGCTGACATAATACTGTTGCTGCTGCGCTGGTGGTGGCTAAGCCACGAAGAGCACAGAGCTGTAAAATGACCTCATGATTAAGAGCAGACTGATTGGCAACCCCCCGGAATGCTTATTATACGTTAGCACGACGCAAATGCAGTACGGTAGCTAGAGAGACTTTAATTAGTGTATATACTGTATCTATAGAGCATTTATTAGGGTCTGTACTGTGCTAGAGAGGACTGATCATGTGGATATCGTGTAGCTAAGAGACTTTATCAGTGCCTGTAACAGGTAGCTAGAGAGCTTTTATTAGTGGCAGTACGGTTACATGGAGGAGATTAAGTCAGTCGTATCCTTGTCCGCCATTAGAGGCTGTCCGTAACTAATCTATGTCATTGTCATAGACTCATGGCGAATATAGAGCTATAGCTCAATAGAGTGTGGTGATAATATACGCAGGACGAGGAGAGATGACAGGCCGACAAAGTCGTGTGCTGCAGACGAAACGATTATTGCGGAGAGTCGTTGGAGTTTTGCAGCGCGTGGAACGATAAAGCGCTGCCCGAGAGAGAAGGGGGAGGAGGGGGAGAGGGGGAGGGGGACGAGGGAGAGAGGGTGAGAGGGGAGAGGGAGAGAGAGGGAGAGGGAAGAGGTGAGAGGGAGAGGAGGGGGAGAGAAGGGAGAGGGAGAGAGGTGAGAGGGGAGAGGGAGCAGAGAGAGAGAGGAGAGAGAGAGAGAAGAGAGACGAGGGAGAGAGAGGAGAAGAGGGGGAGAGAGAGAGAGAGAGAGAGAGAGAGGGAGAGAGA
>NW_014578688.1:84741-89376 GCF_000485595.1 Priapulus caudatus
GGGGAGGAGGGGAGGAGGAGAGGGAGGAGGTGGTGGCGACACCCCATGCCCGGGTGCGTATGTAATGGAGCGGAGGAAAGGAGGGGGAGGAGGGGAGGAGGAGAGGGAGGAGGTGGTGGCGACACCCCATGCCCGGGTGCGTATGTAATGGAGCGGAGGAAAGGAGGGGGAGGAGGGGAGGAGGAGAGGGAGGAGGTGGTGGCGACACCCCATGCCCGGGTGCGTATGTAATGGAGCGGAGGGAAGGAGGGGGAGGAGGGGAAGAGGAGAGGGAGGAGGTGGTGGTGACACCCTGAATGCCCGGGTGCGTGTGTAATGGAGCGGAGGGAAGGAGGGGGAGGAGGGGAGGAGGAGAGGGAGGAGGTGGTGACACCCTGAATGCTCGGGTGCGTGTATAATGGAGCGGAGGAGAGGAGAGGGAGGAGAGGATGAGAGGGAGGAGGGGAGGAGGGGAGGAGGGAAGGTAGCGATGCTCTGCGTGCGAAAGTTCGTGTATATGGCGGAGGCGAGGAAGAGAGAGATAGGTGGAGAGAGAGAGAGAGAGAGAGAGAAAAACAGAGGACAAGGAGGAAGGAAGAAAGGTAAATGCTCTGCGGAGTCCCTTCTTATGCCGCGACCGCGTGATCAACACCGTGAAATTGAGTACACTCTAAAGGCGGGTCCGTGAATGAGTACACGAAGCGAGCGAGCAAGCGAGCGAGAGAGGGAAGGGGAGCGAGCGAGAGATAGAGACATAGGTAAAGAAAGAGAAACAGGCAAAGAGAGAGGGGGAAGAGAGCGATAGAGAGAGAGAAAAAAAAGGGAGAAAGAGAGAGCGAGAGAAAGGGAGAGAGAGAGAGAGAGAGAAAGAGAAAGAGAAAGAGAAAGAGAAAGAGAGGGGGAGAGAGAGCGGGGGAGAGACAGCGGCGGCAGTGAAGCTACACCACACAGCCTACCGCCGCCATTCCGGACGCAACTTTATCGGCAAAATTTCAGTCCGGATTTGCTCGGTCTCGTGAGTACGTAATCCCGATACAGTCCGTCATTGCGAATGCGCGTTATGTGATGACACAGAATCGTCTGCTGTAGGAGTGGCAGAGAGAGAGAGAGAGAGAGAGAGAGAAGTTTAGCGAGAGGAGGAGTGAGAGAGAGAGGATGAGAGAGAGAAGATAGATTATACAAGAGAGATAAGATAAATTGAGGGAGAAGAGGAGAGAGATAGAGAGAAGGGTGAGAATGAGAGAGAGATGAGATGAGAATAGATGCAGAGTAGATAGATAGGAGATAAGAAAGAGAAAAAAGGGTCGAGAGAGACGGTAGAGAGAGAGAGTTTTGTAGAGAGAGAGAGCAGATAGATAGATAGAGATCGGAGAGAGAGAAGAGAGATGAGAGAGAGAGAGAGAGATAGAGAGAGGAGAGAGAGAGAGGAGAGAGAGATGAGAGAAGGAGTAGAGAAGAGAGGAGAGAGAGAAGAGAGCACAATCTGTGCCATTCCCAACGATGTTATACCCGAAGAGCCATGACTCCGCTCAGCTTCTAGCACGACAACAGCGTTAGTATGCTGAGGAGCTATTTTTGGTTTATGCCGCGAACGTACCCTGCGACTATATATCTAATATGCCGGGACCGTACCTCGTTACTCCACTAACCGAGTTAGCGAGGCCTACGCCTTCACTCCCTTTAACGCCTAAGCCCTCAACGCGTAACCCAGTATCAGATAGATGGACCAGGGTACGTTTTCAGCTTATACCGGACCGTACCAGGGTACGTTCCGCAGTACCCTGGGGGACATAGACCCATGAGCTTCATAGTAGTGTAGTTGCTAGTAACTATTGTTGCTAGCTGCCTCTCTTGTAAGAATCAGCGAGGCGAGTGAATTCCTGACGGGGGCGATGGCTGCCGATGGACTGGATGGTGCGATGGCTGGTTGCTTATGAATAGTAAATCCATCTCACTTCACGGTGCGCAATGCTTCTCTGTCTTACTTTGCTCTGCTCTACTCTGCCCTCTTCGCTTCTCCTGTCTCTCTCTCTTTCTCTCCCGCTCTCTCATTCTCTCTCTCTCTCTCTCTCTCTCTCTCTCTCTCTCGCTTTTATCTGTCTCTCTTCTCCCGCTCTCGCTCTCTCTCCTCTCTCTCTCTCTCTCGCTTTCGCGTAGTGTGTCGTTCGTCGCCGCTCTCTCTCTCTCTCTCTCTCTCGCTCTCTCTTCTATCTATCTCTATCTAATTCTCCGCTCTCCCTCTCTTTCTCTATCGTTCTTTCTCTCGCCGC
The DNA here is from genome assembly GCF_000485595.1 of Priapulus caudatus. NCBI lineage: Eukaryota > Metazoa > Priapulida > Priapulimorpha > Priapulimorphida > Priapulidae > Priapulus > Priapulus caudatus. The sequence goes on from NW_014578688.1 coordinate 86,991, forward strand.
CCTCTCTCATAGGCCTTACGCGTCTCCTTCTTACGCTCTTTCTCTTTGTCTCTCTCTTCTTCTCTCACTCTCTCTTTCTCTCTTTCTCGTTCTTCTTCTTCTTTTTCTCTCTTCTCTCTCTTTTTTCTCTTTTGTCTCTCTTCACTCTCTTTCCCGCTCTCTTCTCTCTCTCTCTCTCTTCTCTTCTTCTCTCTCTTCTTCTCCCTCTCTCTCTCTCTCTTCTCCCTCTGCTCTCCTCTCTCTCCTCTCTCTCTCTCTCTTCTCCCTCCTCTCTCTCTCTCTCTCTCTCTCTCTCTCTCTCTTCTCTCTCCCTCTCTCTCTCCTCTCTCTCTCTCTCTCTCTCGCTCCTTCTCTCTCTCTCTCTCTTCTCTCTCTTCTCTCTCTCTCCTCCCTCTCTCTCTCCTCTCTCTTCTCTCTTCTCTCTCTCTTCTCTCTCTCTCCCTCCTCTCTCTCTCTCTCTCTCTCTCTCTCTCTCTCTCTCTCTCTCTCCTCTTCTCTCTCTCTCTCTCTCTCTCTCTCTCTCTTCTGTCCTCGCTGTTACCGGGGAGAATCGTTGCCTTCTCTTCGCCTCCTTCACGCTGTCCTGTTGCTGCGGGCGCCATACTTCTTCAATCCAGTTTCTCGCGCCTGACTCTACTTGGTTTTAGTGACAAGGGTGATGCTGTACTTGCACCAACTTTGACCATCGGTCAAAGGCGTGAGAAGCAAAAGCTGCAACGATCCCCTCGTTGAATTCACTCTCCGTAAATTATTTTAAATTTGAATGCGAATGATCGTTGGGGTTTCCTTTCACGCCACGTAGAAAGCACCTAGAGCAGAAACGAAAGAAAACTTCGCCCTCCTCTCGTCGGCAGTACGAGCGCTTTCTTATGGGACGGTATGTGGAATAAAAATGTGCCCCTATACGCACCTATACGCACCTCGATAAGATTTAATACGGTGGGACAGTAAGTAGATTCCGCTGTTAAGTTTAAATGAACGAAGCGCCACCGTGATTTTCGGCGTAGACCTACCCGATGTTTTTCGCGATTTCGCTTCGATTTTAAAACGTTTTCCGAGCCTCTCCTTATATAGTGCGCGCGAAAGAGCGAAAATTCCAGGAAGCTACCTCCCAGGCCAGAACCCCGCTGAGATTTCGTTGTGGAATTCTAACCAGCTTTCGGGGCACAAACAACGACAACACAATGCGTCGCTACGCTGTTTACACGACTTAAACGCAAAACCTCGACCGACTCTGTGCCAGGTTTTGTGTAATAGGCGACGCCCCCTGCGCACGGATAAATCCTTCAAAACAGAACTCGGTGATAGTTTTATTGCTCAGTGAGAACTAGCGTGAAGGTGTGGTGCGTGTGTGCTGAGCGGATGGGTGCGTGTGTGCAGACACCATCTTACGATGAATGATTGGAAACGACAGAGAAAAGTCGTTCAGCTGGTGTGCGATCGCGGCGCGAACAGGTCGGGCGGTATATCTAAGTTGTATTCACTATCAGTTATAATAGCCGCAGGAAGAACACGGCGTTACGTACCGCGCCGGCGTTAATTGTGCGTTGGCGAAACTACTGTAGAATCCGCGTACAATCCTTAACGGAGTTCTTAATTAGTCGTGCGTTTATAGTAACGAAAGTTGGTGACATCCCACCCACTCTCTACTCTCTCTACCCTCTATCTATATCTCTCTTCGCGCTCTCTTTCTCTCTCGCTCGCTCTCGCGACTCCCTTCTTCTTTTCTCTTGTTCTCTCTCTCTTCTTCTCTATTTTTCCATATCTCGCCGTTCTCTCTGCTGTTCTCTCTGTTTCATATCTCTGTCTCCCCTCTGCCCCCCTATCTCTTCTCTCGTCTCTCTCTATCTCTCGTTCTCCGTCTCTTTCTTCCACTCTCTCTCTATGTGTGTCTTTCTGCCTATTCTTCTCTCTCCCCTCATTGCCTCTCTCCCGCTGCCTGTCCCTCTACCTCTCGAGTGTACCAGTTTACCCGATCATAAATCTCACACACACACAGCTACGTCTACACCGTTCATTCACACGGCTATATATCCACTGTATGGATCAGTAAAATCGGTTACCTTGAAAAATTAATGTGGGAATATCACATTTCAATCTCCCAATTATTACTATTTTTGCTTATCGCAGGTGTTATTTACAATTACTATATATATATATATATCATTATAATAATTATATATATTATAATTATATATTAATTATATATATACCATGCGAACTCTGCCTATACAGAACATCGCGTATCTTTAGAAGTCTCAGTATGCCTCATGCAGGTGATATGTGAATGACTATCTCTCTCTCATCTACGCAGGGTTCTAATTAAATGTTTAAGTACTTACGCGAATCCCAGCGCACTTCGCGTCTAGAGCGAGTGTAGCCGTAG
>NW_014578688.1:89500-92616 GCF_000485595.1 Priapulus caudatus
AGAGAGAGAGAGAGAGAGAGAGAGAGAGAGAGAGAGAGAGAGAGCGAGAGAGAAAGAGAGAGAAAGAGAGAAAGAAAGCGTGAAAGCACAGAATTAAGTGAAGCAGGTGAGAAGCGCAGAGAGCGTGTGTGGTGCATGCTCACAGTGCGCGCATGGATGCTAACGTATATAGAAGCTAACCTGACAGATGGTCGATCTATCCGCCGACGCGTGCCTCCTCTGTCGCGCGGGAGAAGTCTGCGTCTCCGCGCACCTCGCTGTCCCCTCCTCGCTCTCCCTCACATCCCCGTCCCGCGCTGGCCCGCCGATCGTCGCGCCATCTGTCGAGCAAGACCGCAACTTCTGCAGCGAGATGCTGCGACGCAGACGCGGCTTGTTGTGCGTCGCGCCGAAACCGTAGAGGTCATCGCGGGTCACGGTGACGTCACGCAGCGAGCCGTCGCGCTCCGTGTATCCGTTGAAGTGCGTGTTGACGACGGAAGGAGGTCTCCCCGGAATGGAGTCTGCAAGTATAGAAGGAGAGAGGTTTCAGTTTTCATTCCCGGGCACGTGCACACTTACGCGCGCGCACGCGCACGCATAGGCGCGCACGCCAACGTGGACGCATACACGTACACGCGCATACACGCACGTATATTACCACAATATGCACACATACACACACACACATATATATATATATATATATATATATATATACCAGCATAATCGTGACGTGTGCCATCACCAAACGTCAATTTGTCAACACCAAGAAGACAACAACAACAAAAAACCTAGTTAAGACACAATATGTTATTGCGAATCACCTACAACCTACAGACCGAGTCCTATATATATATATATATATATATATATGCCACCCGTGTATTGGACGTTAATTTTTAGGCCACTGATTTTAAAAAGGAACACCCGGCTTAGCTAGTGTCTCCGGCCCGCGCACGTGTGGGTGTGTATGTGTGTGTCTACTGCCGCGTGTGGGTCAACTATATTATCATTCAATCCATCATCGTTCGTCTGTCATTCACCACACACACAGACGACATGTAATTATTGTCCGCACGCCATGTTAAAATGCACGTGTGCGTGATGAGAGTGGACACGGCATATAGCCGCTGGATTGCACGCGATGCACTATATAATATAGAAGGTAGCATATGTATGTATGTTACGCTGCAATGTCTGGAATCAAGAGTGTATTAGTGTAAATTACTCTTGGTTGAACGGTACTCGGTATTACGGCTGGGTATACGGTGCGTACTATCAGTGTAGAGATTGACTGCGCGCGTTATGTCACATAGTGGAGGCCAGTAAAGCACTGTGTGTGCAGCCTATAGAAACAACGACCCGCTGAGAGTTTAAATGCATGAGCTCAAAGCTCGTTAATATTTCATTTTATTGTCGTCCAGGGTCACGCGGTTGTCGCTATACGGTAGCAGACGCGTCAACGTTGCGTGACGCTTGCCAAGAATCGTTGCCTTCTCTTCGCTCCTTCAGCTGTCGTGTTGCTGCGGGCGCATACTTCTTCAATCCAGTTTCTCGTCGCCGACCTCTACTGGTTTTGTGACCAAAGGTGATGCTGTCTTGACCAACTTTGACCATCGGTCAAAGGCGGAGAGCAAAAGCTGCAACCGATCCCCTCGTTGAATTCCACTCTCCGTAAATTATTTGAAATTTGAATGCGAATGATCGTTGGGTCTTCCTTTCACGCCACGGTAGAAGCGCCTAGAGCAGAAACGAAAGAAACTTCTCCGCTCCTCTCTGTCGGCCGTACGAGCGCTTTCTTATGAGGAGGTATGGGGAATAAATGTGTCCCTATACGCACCTATACGCACCTCGATAAGAATTTAAGTAGGTGGGACATTAAGTAGATTCCGCTGTTAAGTGAAAAATAACGAATCGCACGGGATTTTCGGTAGACCTACCCGATGTTTCGCGATTCGTTCGATTTAAAACGTTTTCCCCGAGCCTCTGTTATATAGTCGCGAAAGGCGCGGAATTCCAGGGAAAGTACCACCCGATGCCAGAACCCCGTGAGATTTCGGTGGGGAATTCTAACCAGCTTTCGGTGGCACAACAACGACAACAACAACGCGTCGCTACGCTGTTTACACGACTAACGCAAACTCCTGTGGGTTTTGGGTAATAAGCGGACGGCGGCACTGATAAAGCCCTCAAACAGAACTCGGTGAGTAGTGTATGTGCTAGTGAGAACTAGGTGAATGGTGTGTGTGTGTGTGCTGAGCGGAGGTGGCCGTGTGTGCAGACCCACCATCTTACGATTGATGATTGGAAACGACAGAGAGAAAGGTCAGGTGTGCGATCGGGGCGGAACAGGTCGGGCCGGTATATCTAATTAGTATTCACTAATCAGTTAATTAATAGCCGCAGGAAGAACGGACGGGTTACGTACGCGCCGGTTAACTTGTGCTTTTGGCGAAACTATCTGGATGGATAGAATTCCTGGTACAATCCTTGAACCGGAGTTCTTAATTATTCGTGGCGTTATAGCTACGAAAGTGGTGACATCCTCACCCACTCTCTATCTCTCTCTACCCCTCTATCTATATCTCTCTCGCGCTCTCTTTCTCTCTCGCTCGCTCTCGCTCTCCCTCTTTCTTTCTCTTGTTCTCTCTCTCTCTCTCTCTCTCTCTCTCTCTCAGTTTTTCCATATCTCGCCGTCGCTCTGCCTGTCTCTCTGTTTCTATCTCTGTCTCCCTCTGCCCCCCTTCTCTTTCTCTCGTTCTCTCTCTATCTCTCTCTACCCCTCTATCTATATCTCTCTCGCGCTCTCTTTCTCTCTCGCTCGCTCTCGCTCTCCCTCTTTCTTTCTCTTGTTCTCTCTCTCTCTTTCTCTTAGTTTTTCCATATCTCGCCGTCTCTCTGCCTGTCTCTCTGTTTCTATCTCTGTCTCCCTCTGCCCCCTTCTCTTTCCCTCGTTCTCTCTCTATCTCTCTGTCTCTCCGACTCTTTCTTCCACTCTCTCTCTATGTGTGTCTTTCTGCCTATTCTTCTCTTTCCCCACTTTGCCTTTCTCCCGCTGCCTGTCCCTCTACCTCTCGAGTATACCAGTTTACCCGATCATAAAGCTCCCACACACACACAGCTACGTCTACTCC
>NW_014578688.1:94571-96836 GCF_000485595.1 Priapulus caudatus
GCCGCCGCCGCGATGAAAGCAGATGCAACCGCCCGCGACTGATGATAACTTGAGATAATTAGTAGTAAGAAAGTGTGTCGCCGGCGACGACGGATGGCGATCGAAACACCCGACTGTCGCTTCCGGCGGCCACATATGTCGCCCGCTAAATATCTTCGCCTGCCGTTATTATGTGTAAACACTGCTCTGAGTACGAAAAAATTTCGCCCTGCCGTTAAGCGGTCGGTAAATATGCGGAGTGAAAAGTTTCCTGTCATTTATGTTGACCGGCAAATATTTACCGAGCTTAAAAAATACGGCGAAACGACGAGAATGTCGGGAGTTAATTACGAGAGACGCATTAAGATATCGGCATTTAGCAAACAGTGAGACCTGCACATAGCGGTCACTAAAAAATAAACCGCGAAACTGTTCTATTAGAGACATGGGGGTCTTTCTATAGAGATGGTTTACTGTGTAACCGTCACTTAACGAACACGCCAAAAGTGTCCCTTATATGCAGGTATCCGCTCCATAGAGGTGACATTTATATGTAGGTGGCCGCTGCATGGAGGTGACCGGTAACACAGGTTTGTGTATAGTTGGTAGTCGTGGTCGTGCATCAGCCAAGTTTAAGTAAATGTGCAAATCATTCGAATGCAATCAAAGCAAGAAGATGAGCTCCAATAGCGATGAGGATTCCTTCAAAGCAAAATGAAAATCCCACGAATAAAGTTACAAAATGACAAAGCATCAAGGAGGATGTATGATTGTGTTTACTGCAAGCACTACTTAGCAATAAAGCGGTAAAATCCGCGATATTTGAGCAAAAGTTTGTCTGAATAAAACTATTATCTTTCGTATCATCCTTTCACAGCGGCATCGTCAATCACGTGCTCGTAAAACTTTAATGATTGGTCAATAAAATGACATAGCAGTGAGGACGCTATACGAACCGAGATCTTTTATAAAGTAAACGATATCCGTTTGCGTTTAAATTTTATGATAATACGCTTTAGTAACGACGACGTCTAGGAAATTCAAATTAAATGCCTACATATATATATCTCTACGTAAATAAGGAATCGGAACTTTACGGTGTCACAACATGCCATAAACATTTATAAAAAACGGCTACTTCACATTTCTGGCTATTTGGACTTGGCTACTAGGAAGAATGACTTTACGACGGTTTCCAAATTTTAACACCCTCGCCAACCGGAGCCTAAATCCGTATATGGCCTTTTCCACGAGGAGTCAGACGATTCCATAAAAGTTGTAAAAATCTACAGAACTCCAACTTACTTCGTCTGCGAGACACTAGCATGAAAGTTCTTATCGTATCAGCCGAGGATTCGCCAAGCAGTGATGAACCAATCGACTCGAACCCTAACGGCTGCTCGAGACTTGAACCCTAACGGCGGCTCGGGGCTTGAACCCTAACGGCTGCTCGGGACTTGAACTTTAACGGTTGCACGGGACTTTGAAACGTAACGAGTATACTATACCGCTAATCGCACGCGTATGACGTCACATAACACACGCAGACGAGTTTATCACAACGAACGCGTTGTACTCTCTCGCTGTTTCGTCTCAGCGTCTGCTGAGCGAACGCACGCGCGGCGGCGATGCACGTTCCCACGGTCCCGCCATTAATGCAAATCCCCTCCAATAAACTACTAAACCTGTGATATGTCGTCTGCTATGAACGTATATGTATCCTACATGTCGTCTGCTATGAACGTATATGTATCCTACATGTCGTCTGCTCTCCTAGGCGAATAGCTGCTTACGTCATCGGCATGTCAGCAGACGCCTAGAGACATCTATTATATGTACTAGCACGTCATTTACTTATGGATGATGTTGCTGGAAGAAAATCATCATCGTTGTCGTCGTACCCCCGTAAAGGATGGCGCCGATTTCGGTGAGCGGTAATCGTCATCATCAGCGTCACACCCTCCTGCATGATCACATAATATATATATATATATAGTCGTCACGGATCACACCACGATAACACGACATATTCATCACTACACTTGCCCTGTAAGTCCTCTCCTCACTTTAGTCCTTTCCTCACTGTTAGTCCTCTCCTCACTGTTAGTCCTCTCCTCACTATTAATCCTCTCATCACTATTAGTCTTCTCCTCACGTTTAGTCCTCTCCTCATTGTTAGTCCTCTCCTCACCGTTAGTCCTCTCCTCACTTTTAGTCCTCACACTACTACTACTACTACTACTACTGCTACTACTACTACTACTACTACTACTACTACTACTACTA
>NW_014578688.1:97921-99275 GCF_000485595.1 Priapulus caudatus
TACACCCGTGGTGGGTGCACGTACATACACGCGTGGTGAGTGCACGTACATACACGCGTGGTGAGTACACGTACATACACGCGGTGGGTGCATGTACATACACGCGCGGTGGGTGCACGCACATACACGCGTGGTGGGTGCACATACATACACGCGTGGTGGGTGCACGCACATACACGCGTGGTGGGTGCACGTACATACACGCGTGGTGGGTGCACGCACATACACGCGTGGTGGGTGCACGCACATACACGCGTGGTGGGTGCACGCACATACACCCGTGGTGGGTGCACGTACATACACGCGTGGTGAGTGCACGTACATACACGCGTGGTGAGTACACGTACATACACGCGGTGGGTGCATGGCACATACACGCGGTGGGTGCACGTACATACACGCGTGGTGGGTGCACGTACGTACACGCGTGGTGGGTGCACGCACATACACGCGTGGTGGGTGCACGCACATACACGCGTGCTTAACGTGACATAATTACAACTCATTTTTCCAACAAGCTGCTCGGCCTACATAGCAGAGGCGGGCCTAGGCGAAGCATTGATGGTGATTATGCCAAAACACACAACCACGAGTTTTACAAACGCGGTCACGATAAATGCCTACTTGTCGTAATGAGAGAGAAAGAGAAAGAGAGAGAGAGAGAGAGGGAAAAAAGAGCGAAAAGAGAAAAGAGAGCTTTAGAGACGGAGACAGACATAGAGTCAGAGAGAGAGAGAGAGAGAGAGATAGAGAGAGAGAGAGAGAGAGAGAGAGAGAGAGAGANTGCATGTACATACACGCGGTGGGTGCACGTACATACACGCGGTGGGTGCACGCACATACACGCGTGGTGGGTGCACGTACATACACGCGGTAGGTGCACGTACATACACGCGTGGTGGGTGCATGTACATACACGCGGTGGGTGCACGCACATACACGCGTGGTGGGTGTACGTACATACACGCGGTGGGTGCACGTACATACACGCGTGGTGGGTGCACGTACATACACGCGGTGGGTGCACGTACATACACGCGTGGTGGGTGCACGTACATACACGCGTGGTGGGTGCACGTACATACACGCGGGTGGGTGCACGCACATACACGCGGTGGGTGCACGTACATACACGCGTGGTGGGTGCACGTACATACACGCGGTGGGTGCACGTACATACACGCGTGGTGGGTGTACGTACATACACGCGGTGGGTGCACGTACATACACGCGGTGGGTGCACGCACATACACGCGTGGTGGGTGCACGTACATACACGCGTGGTGGGTGCACGTACATACACGCGGTGGGTGCACGTACATACACGCGGTGGGTGCACGTACATACACGCGGT